>NC_051157.2:148311936-148479519 GCF_013339745.2 Dermacentor silvarum
CTGTAGAATAGTGCGATGAACTGGACACTTGTTCAAAATGTGCACCCAGATGGTTCGCTTGGTCCTCCAGGCTGTCTCCCTGCATGTCTACCAGGGCAGGCGGATGTGTTTGTCGTCCTCTTACTCTATTGACCCGGTTCCAAACCTTGGCCTCATCAGTGTATGAATTGATGCTTGATAAGAATGTTTGCCAGCTGTCTCTCCTGGCTTGTCTGCGCGTTCTCCTACCTTGGGATTTGATTTTCTTAAAATTGAAAAGGTTTTCAGCAGTAGGAGAATCGCGAAGCTGCCTCCATGCTTTGTTCTGCTGCCTACGCGCGTTCCGGCATTGTTCATTCCACCATGGAACACGGCGTTTGCTAGAAAGTCCACTTGTTTGGGGGATACATTTAGAAGCTGCATCAATTACCAAGTTAGAAAAATACTCGACGGCACCATCAATTTCGAGCGAAGACATGTCAGCCCACGAGATCGTACTGGTAAGTGTTTGGTATTTCTCCCAGTCCGCTGCATCGACCTTCCACCGGGGAGCATGTGGTGGAGAATCGTGTTGTCTTGTTGCTCTCAGCAGTATTGGGAAATGGTCGCTCCCGTAAGGGTTTTTTATAACTTCCCATTCAAGTTCGGGTAATATGGATGGAGAAGCTATGCTGAGATCTATAGAAGAAAAAGTTTTGTTTGCAAGACAATAATATGTAGGTTCTTTTTTGTTTAGCAGACATGCACCGGATGAGAAAAGAAAGCCTTCAATTAGACGGCCTCGAGCATCGATGCGAGAGTCGCCCCACAGTCCGCTGTGTGCATTGAGATCCCCAAGAACAAGATAAGGTTCTGGCAATTCGTCTATTAGGGACTGGAATTCATTTTTGTGTAAGTGGTAATGTGGGGGTATGTAAAGCGAGCAAATGGTGACGAGTTTGTTTAAGAGAATAAGTCGAACTGCCACTGCTTCGAGGGGCGTTTGCAGCGGTAAACGTTGACACGCTATGCTTTTCTGAATTATAATGGCAACACCGCCTGAAGATGCAAGAGCATCATCGCGGTCTTTACGAAACGTAACATACTGTCGAAGAAAGTTAGCATGTTCCGATTTTAAGTGAGTTTCCTGTACACACAGCACTTTTGGATTGTGTTCGTGGAGAAGTTCTTGCACATCATCGAGGTTCCTAAGAATGCCTCGGACGTTCCACTGTATGATTTGTATATCCATACTGAAAGTAAAATTGGTGCTGTGTGTACAAAAAGGAAGTTTTGCCTTAGATTACAGAACCTTTTCCAGGCCCTGTAACGCGGGATTTGTCCTTTCTGAAGCGGTCGAGGGAGCCTCGCCGCTCCTTAGGCGCTTGATGCGCCGTCGGGATGGGTGTAGTGTCCATTGCCTCATGTGAGGCGCTGGACACACGCTCTTGCGAGCGAGAAATTTCGCGAGAAAGTCTCGCCGCGAAGGACGAGACCTTTGTGCCCACCAGCCCGGAGGTCGATGGGGCTGCCTTTGGGCCTGAGCTGCGCCGGCTGTTGCCAGCGGCAGCAGGAGCCTCAGAGGATGAGGCAGCCTTGACTGGACCCACCGTGGGCGCTGCTGGCGGTCCTGCCGGTTCGCTACGCGAAGCGCAGGATGCCTCCTTGGACTGTTGTGGTGCCGGTAACCCTAGGGTAACCGGGCTTGTTTGCTGGTTGGGTGGGGTAGGCTTAGCTCCTTCCACCCCGGGGGCAGGGGCCACAAGCGACAGCTCGCTGTGTGCGGGCTGGGCAGGTGGCAGTGGCCGCTGCGACGCTGCCCCCCGACGCGCCGCATCAGCATAAGATGTGTTGTGGAAAAGTGAGCACCTCTTACGGGCTTCCTTGAAAGAAATATTTTCTTTGACTTTTAAGGTGATTATGTCCTTTTCTTTTTTCCAGTTTGGACAGGAACGTGAGTAAGATGCGTGGTCACCACTGCAGTTCACACAGTGAGGAGTGCCAGTACAGTTGTCGGAGGAGTGGCCCTGTACTCCACACCTTGCACAAGTTATTTGACCACGACAGCTCTGTGAGCCATGGCCAAATCTTTGGCATTGGAAGCACCGTCTAGGGTTAGGGACATATGGTCGAACAGTTAACCTAATGTATCCTGTTTCGATGGTTTCAGGCAGAACGCTAGATCCAAATGTGAGGACAAGATGTTTGGTGGGGATTTCTTTGTTGTCCCGTCTGATGATGATACGTTTTACATTGGTGACATTTTGATCTTTCCACCCTTCGAGGAGTTCTGCTTCTGATAATTCTAGGAGGTCTGCTTCTGATACGACTCCACGTGAGCTATTCATTGATCGGTGTGGTGATACAGAAATTGGTATGTTGCCGAAAGTCACAAGGTTGCCGAGTTTCTCGTACTGTTGTTTCTGAGGGACCTCAAGAAGAAGGTCTCCGCTAGCCATTTTGATGACTTTGTAACCTGAGCCTAAAGCTTCCGTCAAAGATTTCGCAACTATGAATGGAGAAATGGATCTGGCCGGTTTTGAAGCATTTTCACTGTGTACAACATGGTATTTCGGATAGATTTCTTTTGGTCGGTTGGAATACAGGCTAAGTTCATCGGTGCGTCCCCTCTTTAGAGGGTGACGATCAAGTAGGCGGGGAAATGCTGGTGTTCCCATAACGGTTTGTTTTATTTCGGCGGCAATGGCGGCCACCCACCACGGAGGCCAACTAGGGGACGCTGCAGTGCTTAACGCGTAAGGCTGCAGGCGCCAACCGTACATTGCCACTATAACCTAATATATTGTACCCAAGGGAGGGCACATACACAAGGTTAACCCAAGCCGCCTATGAAAATTAGGAAGTGACAGAAGAGAAGAGATGATAGGATAGTTATAGAAAGGAGACAGGAAAGCAAAAGGTTGGAGAGGGGGATAGGAAAAGGCGACCACCGATTTCCCCCGGGTGGGTCAGTCCGGGGGTGCCGTCTACGTGAAGCCGAGGCCAAAGGGGTGTGTTGCCTCTGCTGAGGGGCCTTAAAGGTCCAAACACTCAGCGTCGGCTCAACCCCCAGGATCCCCTTTTCCCCGGACACGGCTAAGCCGCGCACGGTTAGACGCGGGAGGGTCCAACCCTCGTGTGCTCGGGTACGTGGTGGCGCGACTCACCAAACGCCTGCTTGCGCAGACGCCCCTGCGGGGAGCGAAGGGAACTGTCGGCAAGTGACGATTGCAGGCGGTCAATGATGATACGCAAGGACGGGTCACGCGCTGATCGTCGCCGGCATGGAGCAGTGGAAAAAGAGAGAGAACGCAGGCGTCGGTGTCAGTATCAGACGTAGAGGTCGGGTCTTCGACTGGGTAGCTAGCGAGGCAATCTGCCTCCTGGTGTTGGCGTCCCGACTTGTACGTCACTGTGTAGGGATATTTTTGTAGTCGGAGGGCCCAACGACCGAGCCGGCCAGTAGGATCCTTGAGCGACGAAAGCCAACACAGCGCATGATGGTCTGTGATTACTGAGAAGGGCTTGCCATATTAATATGGGCGGAACTTTGAAACAGCGCAGACGAGAGCAAGACATTCGCGCTCGGTAATCGAATAGTTGCGCTCTGCAGTTGTCAGGAGCCGGCTAGCGTAGACTATAACGCGGTCGTGGCCGTGTTGGCGTTGCGCTAAGATGGCGCCGATGCCATAACCACTGGCATCGGTTCGGACCTCTGTAGGTGCGGACGGGTCAAAGTGGGCCAAGATCGGTGGATTGGTGAGAATCGCGATGAGGCGTGAAAATGTGGCAGCCTGAGGGGTACCCCACGTAAAAGGCACGTCTTTATTCAGAAGTTCATGAGTGGTCGAGCGATTGCTGCGAAATCTTTCACGAACCGTCTGAAATAAGAACAGAGCCCCACAAAACTCCGCACATTTTGGACAGACTGAGGTACAGGAAAAGCCGTTACTGCTCGAACCTTCTCCGGGTCGGGTTGTACTCCAGAAGCATCGACGAGATGGCCTAGCACTGTAATCTGTCGGCGCCCGAAGTGGCACTTCGATGAGTTTAATTGGAGCCCAGCCTTGCGGAAGACGTCAAAGATAGCTGCGACGCGCTCAAGGTGTGTCCCAAATGTAGGACAAAACACAAGGACGTCGTCGAGGTAACAAAGGCAAGTTGACTATTTGAAACCTTGAAGCAGAGAGTCCATCATCCGTTCGAACGTGGCGGGGGGATTGCATAAACCGAACGGCATAACCTTAAATTGGTAGAAGCCATCTGGAGTGACGAAAGTTGTATTTTCTTCTTCTTGTTCATCGACGAAAGTCTGCCAATAACCAGATTGAATGTCGATGGACGAAAAGTATTTGGCACCGTGAACGCAATCAAGAGCGTCGTCGATTCGTTATAAAGGGTAAACGTCCTTTTTAGTGATTCGGTTTAGGTGGCGGTAAACAACGCAGAAACGCCACGTGCCATCTTTCTTTTTGACAAGCACGAGCGGCGACGCCCAAGGAGTCGACGAGGGCTCAGCAATGTTATTGGCGAGCATCTTGTTTACTTTCTTCCTACTTCCGCTCTGCCGTGGACACGAGATACGGTCGGCGGTGAATGGGAACAGCATCACCAGTGTTTATCCGATGTTTAACAAGGGACGTCTGACCAAGTGGTCGATTGTCAGTGTCAAATATGCCGCGGTAGGAAAGCAAAAGGCGATGTAGGGCGAATGCTTTGTCAGGTGCGAGGTCCGGACCGACCATGGGACGTAATGGGCCGTCGAGGTTCAAGGCATCCTGCGGGTAATCAAGAGGATCTGGAGACACGTCGGCGGCAAAGGCAGTGATGTGGTCGTCTGTCACTGACCGGAGCGTCGCCACCGCTATGCCTTCAGGTAACACTTGTTTCGTCCAGCCAAAATTGATAACGGGGAGACACATCCGATTAGCGGCAAGGGTAACGACGGAGTGTGGCACAGAGATGTCGCGCGCCAGGAGGACATCACGAATAGGGGCGACGACATAGTCGCCATTAGGCACGGTTGCCGTTGAGGCCAATTCGACGAAGGTTAGGGCTTTTGGAGGTAAACGAACAAACGCTGTAGTGCAGAGGGTGTTTGGTTGTTTGGGGCGAACGTCTGAAAGAAGAGGAAGCTCGAGGCACAGTGTACAGGTGGAACAGTCGATGAGGGCAGAATGCGTCGTCAGAAAGTCGAGCCCGAAGCTTAGGTCATGAGGGCAACTGGTCAGCACGGAGAACAGGACTGGAACTTGGCGGCCAGCAATTCCTACGCGAGCAGTGCACATACCACAGACGGCAACAGTGGCGCCATTGGCGACGCGTACGGCTCGAGTGACGGCAGGCGTAAGAACTTTTTGAGGCGACGACATAGGTTAGCGCTCATTATGGACACTTGGACTCCAGTATCAATCAATGCCGTCAACGGGACACCATCTACGTCTACTTAAATTAGGTTCGTGTTCGTGAGGAGCGTCAACGGAGGATTTGGACAGGACGAACCCAATGCAGCACTACCTCCAAGAGCTGCATGGCCTAGTTTTCCGTCCGGCATTTGGCGAGGAAAAGCGGCGAGGTTGGGGAGACGGGGAGCGACGGCGTTGGGGCAACGGCGATCGCCCAGAGGAGTGGCTGTCAGGGGCATCAGCAGTAGGGCACAGACGGCGAGGTGAGTAACGCCGAGCTCCAGTACGGCGGCATCCAGGTGGTCCGGCCGTGGCGGGATACATTAGCAACTCGGTGGCAGCGGAAGCAGATCGGTTTGTCGTCTGGGGTTCGCCATTCAGCAGGATTGCGTGTTCTGGAAGCGATATACTGGCCATTACAGGTTGCGGACATGGGAATGGGTGCCGAATCAGGTCGGGAGACATAACAGGCGGTAGGGATGCGAAGGTTTGCAATTTCTTGCCGCACAACTGCTTGAATAACGGAGATAGTGCGGGCCGCTTGGTCAAAGGTACCGTCTAGGGGTCGCGGATGAAGAGGGGCTGGACTCGCTGCTTCAATCTCACGGCGAACCATACGCGTGAAGTTCTGTGGCGGTAAGAGCGGAGCAAGAGGACGTGGCAGGAGTGTTGGGGAGCCGGGAAAACTCTGGGGGGACGCGGCGGCTTTTGGCTACCTCGAAGCGGCGGCATTCTTTGGCGATGGCGTCGACAGTAGAAACGTCGTTATAGACGAGCAAATTGAAAGCGTCGTCCGCGATTCCTTTTAGGATATAGCCAACCTTGTCAACGTCGGTCATCTGCTCGTCGACTTTCCGGCAAAGCGCGAGCACTTCCTGTATGTAGGAGACATACGATTCGGTCGACGACTGGACACGGGTAGCAAGCTCTTTGCGCGCAGCCTGTTGGCGACCTGACGGGTTGCCAAATAGGTCGTGAAGCCTCTATTTGAAAATGTCCCAGCTGGAGAACTCGACCTCATGGGTGCGAAATCAGACACGCGGTGTCCCGTCCAGATAAAAGATCACATTGGCAAGCATGATGGTAGGGTGCCAGTGGTAGCTTCGGCTAAGACGCTCAGACATGCTGAGCCAGTCGTCGATGTCAACGCCATTTTGGGCGGAGAATGTCCCAGGATCACGGAGACTAGGAACCGTAACGTACGTTGTGGTTGGCGCCGCAGGTGTAGGTGGCGACGGGGTGGTTCCATCGGAAGCCATGGCTGAGAAGACGACGGTGCGGCCACTTCGGAGCTCCGTGGCGAGGACGGGGAACGTTCCACCTCCACCACAATGTGACGCGAAGGACGAGTCAGTAAGACGAGCAACTATTTACAGGTTGTATTTGCAACAGCGGTTGCAGCGCTGACAGGTTAGATTTACCGGGCGAGGTTGCTTGCTTGCTTGCCTTCATGCACCCACTATGGGGGATTGGCCAAGAAGCGGGTGATTGAAGGAAAAGAATTATCGGGGTCTAATAAGGATCACTTGTGAAAAATTTTGAATGAATAAAGGAATTTATTCACATAAAATTTAAGAATTTAACAAGGAAATCGTCCTGATTCAATTATATACCCCACAACAGCTGCACCAACATCCCTATGATAATGTCCGAGAGGAGAGTCACCAACACATAGAATATTGGGTGTCGTAATATTCAATCCAGCACTGTGAAATTTTTCTTCTAAAGCGTGTTTTCTTAATGGGGAAACACGGCGGCATGACAGGAAGAAGTGCTCTATTGTTTCGTCTTCACCACAGTATGAACACAAGGAGGAGGGCGCCAGACCAGATCGATGCAGATGAAAGTTTAATGTAGGAATGCGACATCTGAATTTTGTAAAGAGGACTTCAAGTTTTCTATTATGGCAGAATTTTCTGTTCCAAGGAAATAGGAGGTGTTGATAATCAGTTAGATTTGTTAATGGCAAGTTCCAGGAGTCTTGCATGACTGCCCGTCTCCTGAACCTAGCCGCGGTTTTGTAAGCTGATACAGGAAGAATCGGAAAGATTGGACCACTAAGGGCAGCTCTCGCTAAGCTGTCAGCTAATTCATTGATAACTAATCCTTTGTGACCAGGCACCCATACCAATCTAATTAATGTTAAGTTAGAAGGTAAAAGAAATTGAAATGTACTAGAAAGTTGTGAGCCACTATTTGCAGTGAGAGCTGAACATAATGAGAAAGAATCTGTTACGATTACAACTTCCGAAATTGATGAGTGCACTTTTCGTAGAGCCAATGTAGCCGCCAGAAACTCAGCTAGAAATACTGGTATATAGTCTGGAAGTCTTAAGGAGAACGACCAGTCGAAAGCGGAAGAGAAAATTCCAATTCCAGATTTTTCTTCTGATTGCGAGGCATCTGTCGCTATGACGGCTGTTAGTTTTAACTCCAATAAGTGATTTTCTAATAGTCCATTTAATATATTGTAAGAAAGGAGTTTTTCGTTGTTTGGATATATATCATTGAAAATACATTGGAGATTCTCTCTCTCACTGCAAATTGGAGGGATCCCACATAATCGTACATCTAAGGGACCAACAAGTGCCTGCACGAAAACGACCTGAGGAGTGTGGAACCGGGGCCAGGAAGATTGAAAAAATATTGCAGGCTGGGAAATGAAAATTATTTCTAATTTTATAGGGAATTCATATATTTTTAAGAATTTTTGGACCGTTAATAACCGAAATCTGCACAAAAGAGAAGGTAAATGTGTTTCTAGGTATAATACATTGTTGGCAACGAACTTTGGCAATCCAAGGCACAGGCGTAAAGCTTCCCGTTCCAGAAGAACAAGGGGATGTAATTTCTATGCCGGCGCACCTGAATATAGAACACACCCGAATTCCAAAATTGGCCGTATGTACATTTTAAAAATCATCACAAGAGAGTCTCTCCGCATTCCTGATCGACTGTTGCAAAGCCTTCTTAGCATTCTAATCGCTCGCACCCCTTTTTTATTTATGTATTCAATGTGCGCGCGCCAATTTAGCCGGTCATCGTATATTATGCCCAAGTATTGTACCGAGTCCACCTGAGGTATGTTCTGTAGGCGGTAAGTTAAGTTTATATGTATTGGATCTAATAAAGGAAAAACTATTATTGAGCATTTTCTGACGTTTAGGGAGAGGCGAATATTCAGTAACCAGTTTTCTATCGTGCACAGGTATGTTTGTAATTGATTATATAAAGAGTGGATGTCAATGTCAGATGCAAAAAACGCAATGTCATCTGCGTAGACATATGTGTATATGTCATTATGAGAAGGTACGGAGCTTAATAATATATTAAATAATAAAGGGGACATGACAGCTCCTTGTGGAACGCCACGAGATTGTCGATGTCTAGGTGATGAACATCCTTTCAAAGAACAATAAAATTCTTGGTCAGTCACAAACTCGCTAAACCATTTTGTTATGTATTTTGGGAAATCAAGGTTAATTAATCGATTCAATAAAACTTCGTGTTCTACACTATCGTGAGCCTTAGATATATCTAAAGTTACTAGAGCTGCAATTTGTCTCTGGTGACGTGCTAGTTTTATACCGCTTTCCAGGTCCACATGAACGTGCCAAATGGAACAGTCAGTTCTGTAGCCAATTTGGAAAGGGCTGAGCGCGTCTTTGTTCTCTACTATTTTTATTAGACGAAAATTTCGAATTCTTTCTATTAATTTCACTAAATTGGAAGTTAAAGCAATTCGTCGAATATTATCAAGCGTGTATCCGTAACCATTATTTTAAGGAATCGGAACAATTTTAGTGAGTTTCCAACTGGAAGACATCCACGAAAATTGAACACAATAATTTACTACGTCTAAAAGATCATCTGGGGACTCCTTGAATAAAATGTTTATGATTTTTGTGGTTACTCCGTCAACACCTGGGCCGGCATATGGAATCTTTTCCACTGCTGTAGCCAGTTCTAACATAGTGATCGTCGTAAAATAATCGCACCGTATGCGTAACTTGGAACATAGCGATAACAAGGACGTGAACCGGATTTATAAACCCTTTGCAATTTCTTCTAACATCTGCGTCATTTCTTCACCAGTGAAAACCATCGAATCAATGTTACTCGGACGCGGAGGAATCTTTCTGCCACGAAGAAAAGTGAAAAGCGCTCGCTTGCTTTTAGATTTTGATAGATATTCAAAATGTTTGCATTCATAGTCGTGTTTTGCTTTAGAAGCTGTATGTTTAAATATAGTTCTGTAGAATTTATAATCACTCCAATTTTTCGGATACTGGTTGTATAACAACTTTTTCCAGGCTGCTTTCTTTCTTTTATAATCGCGTGAACAGTCAGTATTCCACCAAGGATTGTGAGAGTAACCATTATTAGATCGAATTCTGAATTCCGACTGCTTGCTAGATTTTTTGAGGGCTGAACAAATAAACTTCGTCTTTTCTTCATTGGACGCCTCATAAAGTGACGAAATCACAGATCGCAGGTACTGCTTAAAGGTATTGTAGTTTACGAACGTTCAAGCTTGTTCATCCAATGTTGTAATAGCGGGGACTATTTCAAAGAACAGCGGAAGGTGATCACTATTAGAGGCGTAATCAACAGTCGACCACGAAGACACCGAGAGACTACGACTAGAGAATGTGAGATCAATTGCAGACTGATTTTGGCCACGCACAAATGTAGTTGCTCCAGAATTTACACAAGAAAGTTTATTATCTAATGACCGATTCCACAAACGCTTACTGCATGAATATGTCTTTAAACTCCATGAAACATGATGCGAATTGAAATCCTCAGTAAGTAAAACATCCCGCCCACAGCTAGCTAGAACACTGTCAAGAGAGCGAGTGTCCTGTACACCGGAATCGAAATAAGTATTTGTATCAAAATAAGTATAAGAGGGAAACATCCAGACAGAGTCAGTTCTATAGCCAGAATTTCGCACTCAGAATCCACCAATTCGAATAAAATTTTGGCTTTATGACATATTTTAGTCGAAATAAATATAATTAGTCCACGCCCTCTTGTAGGGCGGTCTAGTCGAAAATATCTGTAAAATTTTAAATGGAAATCTTTCTCCGTTGTCAACCAAGTTTCCTGTAATACTATTATATCTGGATTAAGTTGGTTCGTAAGAGAAAACAAATCTACAGAAGCTGATAATAGTGAGCGGCAGTTCCACCGAAGAACCTTTAATAATCCAATGATGAAGAAGTTGCTGCTGTCGAAGGGGACTTCTTTGATGCACTATCCTCCAATGTAAACTTCGACTGACATTACTTTGACTTGGGATGGGGAAGTGAGGAAGAATCCTTATTTATTGTTGACATAGCTCTTTTTCGAACACGAGCATTATGTCCAGCGTCTTTAATTCTTCTTCTTTCTGGGGTTTTACGTGCCAAAACCAGTTCTGATTATGAGGCACGCCGTAGTGGAGGGCTCCGGATTAATTTGACCACCTGGGTTCTTTAACGTGCACTACAACGCAAGCACACGGGCGTTTTGCATTTCGCCTCCATCGAAATGCGGCCGCCGCGGCCGGGATGCCAGCGTCTTTAATTTCACAATCATGTATGGTCTGGTTGTCGGAAGCAGAATGAGTGGGAGGGGAAACTATTGCACGCTGTGCCATCTCCCGAGACAGTTGTATCTCTTTTTCATCGACAGATTGCTGCTCTGAATTTATAAGTTGATTTCTACTTAGGACAGACCAGTAGCTTGTATTAACGTATTCATTGCGAGGAAATAGGCTGTGCGATGCTTTCACCAAGGTTTACCAACAACTGATCCATTGCCTTAGCCACGACCTTTTGAACAGCATTTTCTATGGTTGCAGTGAGAGCTGAGTAAGGTATCGTATTTTGTTTAGCTGTAACTCCAGCATAGCCAAATTTTCTTTCATTTACAATATTTGCAGCTTCTCTTCTGGAGCCGCTTCTTTTGTCCATAACTTCGAGGATCCGCACTTCTTGGGCTGGCACTAAACAGAGTAATCAGCCGTATGCTTTCCATCACAAAGGCAGCATTTCTTGTTTTCAGAACTGCAATCACTGGGAGCATGACTATCCCCACATTTGCGGCAACGTTGGCTTGATTTAAATGCACCGATACTATGGCCAAATCGCCAGCAATTGCGACATTGAAGCGGACGCGGTGCAAGTGGATCTACTCTGAATACAAGGGGCCATATTTCGATCTTTGATGGGCAGCAAGTGCGAGAAAATATGGCTATCACTGAATCTGTTGGTACTCTGGTATTGTCCAACACTTGATTGCATCGATGTACGGCAGTCACTCCAGCTGCAGATAACATTTTCAATGTTTCTATCGGGGTTAGACTTGAGTCGACACCTCGTACTCCCTTGGTGCACGGGAGGTGAGTAGGGATAAATGCACGCAGCGGAATGACTGCGAAAGATGTGCACTTGAGTAAGTCCGCAACGCATGTCTGGTCCGGTGACCTATAAACAATGCCTCATCGGCCAAACTGCCTTACATCCGAGATGGTATGGTACAATGAAGTAGCAGCATGAAGAGCCTCCTGGGTAGCCTGAGGATTATTCAATTTAATGAAGCCCCACTCGCTGGAACGATTTCCATGGGGAAGCTGGTTACACCGCTGAGTGGGAAGAAATCCAAAGGTATCTCATGATTAGGAAGAGAAGCTGTCCAAGGGGAAAAACCCCTCCCGCGGGAGTACCTGGATATCAGCTTAAGCTGGAGCGGATAATACTACGGAGCAAATAATTTAAATGAACAAGAAAAAGGATAAGATCACCAGATGCTCAGACAAACCACCAGAGAACGAACGCAGGCGAATTGTTCTGCTTTTTTTAGCAGCTTCCCATGGTCCGTGAGGAACCTCAGCCTCGATGGCGTCTTCTTCCCGCGAGCCCCAGGCTCGTTCTTCTTCCTCTTTTCTCGAGTGATGACGCCCGCGCGCCTCGTTACACAATCAAATACCACACGTGTGTAGCAATATGTCCACGTAATCACGAAACAAAATTGTGGATTCTTATTTAGGCACTAATGATTTCGCTTTCCCGCACAGCCAACCTTGCGCTGGATACTGATCCTTGAATAGATTGAATAGATTTTTTTTTATTTGGATTGAATTTACGCAATATCGAGTGTGACCGGCTTTCTTATTGCAGCAAACAGGATGCATGGCCTCTCTGAACAGAGTGCAGACGTGTGTGAAGAAGTGCACGCTAATTGTTTTAAACCGGTGAGTGTTGGAAAGTCACGCGTTGCAAAGATATTAGTTTAGATGTGGCGTCCCTGAAACCCCTATTTACGCTGACAGCGCAACTATTTGTAATCTCGAGTTCGCAATACACTAGACCTAAATACAAATAAATGTAATTTCATTTGTAAAGTGTATAGGCCTAAAATCGGGGCACCATAAATTTTAGGCGGCCAGTCTTCAAAATCAAACCACTGGTGAATTCTTTTTTTACGTCTACAGTGGAAGTAACGCCTGCTTCGCATATAAAGAGTGCTACTCTCTAAAACAGAAGCATGATGAAGATCTCAAAGTACCATTGACGTCGCGACTGTCGCAAGACAACTTGACAGAAGCAGCGTATACTCACAGAGGACGCTGGAGACAAGGCCTAGAACAAGTAGCACAGAAATGTACCTCATGGTGGTTTAAATATATCTGTTCTCTTCGCACTTTCCTCACTAAAGTGTTGCCATGCAAGCTCTCCGCGCTCATAAAACTCGCGAACATTATTTCTGACTCTCATAGAATGTTCATTACAATGGTGTATTCACAATGCACATAGTCAACTATTTATTGAACAATTCTCACGCAGTACGGAGGAGCCACGTAAAATCATTGTTCGCGTTCTGTAGATCTTGTGCTGAGCGAATACACATTGCGTTAGTGCTGCCGATAGCTCCTGGAAACACTAAGGCAACTAGGCAATGCGCAGCTCTATAATTGTGTTGTGGTGTCATGCTCTATATCGCAAAACTTATTTTCTTGCAGGTACTCATGTTTGGTTAAGTACAACCTATGCACATAACGGGATATAATCATTTGCGACTGCAACCGTTCTTAAAAAGTGATGCTATATTGCGATAGCAATTATATGGACACTTCAAGCAGATTTCTGCGTCGCCGTGAGGTTCCCGTTTAAAGTCCAAGGGCGATAAAATCGTCGCCGCGCGCCGTATGTGCGAGTGAAGGCGCGCGGGGGACGCGCGCTATCACGGAGAGTGAACGCACGGCGGAGAGCAAACGCGACTTCCGTCACGCGAAAGGCCGTGGGGGTATAGGGGGGCGGGAGGGAGGGGGGCGACCGCTGTGGCGGTACCAAATGCGTATCTTGCAACGGGCGCAAGGGGAACTGGCGACGCATTCTCCAACGCGAAAAGAGCAAAGCGGGAAGTCAGCGCGGGAGTGAGGGGGGGGGGGGGGGGCTTCTACTCTGCCAACAAATGCGTTCTTGTACTTTGCGCCGATACGGTCTGTCGGTGTTGTTGCGTGCACCGTATCTTGCAAGCGATCTCCACATGGCTCTGACCGTTGTATGCGCTGTGCTTTCGCCGCTCAGTATACGTTGAAGCGATAGACCACACGAACCTTCGCTTGCTGCGGCGACCGCGCTTCCCCACGCGAGCGTTTTGACAGTGGTTGTCTGTGGTCATTGAGTGTGATCTATTCATGTTTGCTTGTGCGCGCTGACACCACGCTTGTTAATTCAGTTAGTAAGAGAATGTATCAAATTTATGCAGCTGATAAAACTACTGTCCCTACTCCTTCTAGCTCTCTACTAATTTGCTATCGCAACTGATGCTTCGCCTTCCGGGCGAAACTGTGACTTTTTTTTTTGTTGCTCTCATGCTCCAGAAAAATAATGGTTTTTATGTTAAACTTTCTATCGATTTACAGGGTGTTCCCAGCTATCGTTAGCCAAGCTCTTAAAAATAAAATATCGAATGTATGATGACGCGACAAATGGTATTCTTTCAGCGTTTACGTAACGCATCAGGAGGTTTTTTACATAATTGCACTATCGATAATTAGATCAGATTAATTAACGAACTCTTTAATTTCTAAATTGAGAGCGCGAATTTGGGTAGAAAAGTAATCATTGTATTTTAAAACACCTTATTCAGTTGCTTGGAGTTTGCTATGTTTCGCGTAATTATTTTTTTCCGCGTCATAAAGAAAATGCGCGAAATATGAAAATAGCCGCATGATTTCGCGTCGGCGCGTCGCGACACCACTGGTCCCAGGCGTTACTCGGAAGAATAAACTGTGTTCAATGCCTTTGTCCTTCTTAATGCCGCTGCGCACTGGATTGGCTTCACGCTTCACGCGGAAGCCAATGCAGTGCTCGCAGTTCGCGGTCACCAACGCCAATACCGATGTCTCGCAACTTTTACGTGGCCGCAGAGCCAGGCATTGAGCAGAGTTATTATTGCGATAGCAATTATATGGTCACTTCAACCGGATTTCTGCCGTCGCCGTCGCCGTCGCCGTGAGGTTCCCTATAGATAAAATCTTCGCCGCGTGCCGTATGCCCGAGCGGAAGCGTGCGGGGACGCGCGCTATCACGGAGAGCGAACGCACTCAATCTCCCATGTGCAAGCAAGGAAGCAGGAAGCCAGCGCCGGAGGGAGCGGGGGGGGGGGGGGGGGCGCACTTCCACTTTGCCAACAACCGCGCTCGTCGCTCGCTCGCACCCTCTCTTATCTCCACACGGCTCTGACCTTTATGCGCCGTGCATTCGCCGCTCAGTTTCCGTTGAAGCGATAGACCGCACGTACCTTCGCCGCTGCGGCGTATGCGCTTGCTGCCACCGTTTTGACAGTCGTTGTCGGCAGTCATTCAGTGTGATGTATTCGTGTTTGTTTGTGCGCGCTCACACCACGCTTGTTCATTCAGTTAGTAATAGTCGGGTCACATTTTCCAACGCACGCTACACATGAAATGCTGCCCGGATCGGCAGTGCAGCGCTACAGGTGTGTCCCTTCGCACGCGCTGCCCACGGGAAGCGCTTCTCATCAACACCACCGTTTCACACGCGCCTTCTCGTGGTCATCGAGTCTCTCTTCACGTCGGTCTACTTACGCCGCAGCACACCTGCTTACTTAATCAGCTCATGTTTACTACAATTCATATTGCTACCAAAGCCGCTCACCTTACTTCGTATGACATTGCTGTGCTGCTATCGCATTCATTGCTTCGCCTTATGGCGAAACTGTGACATTTTTTCTTCCGAATGACGCCTGGGACCTCTGGTGTTGCGGCGCGGGGACGTGTGATAATGTGGCTATTTTCATATTTTGCGCATGTTCTTTATGACGCGGAAAAAATAATTACGCGAAACATAGCACACTGAAAACAACTGAATTGGATGTTTTAAACACGATTATTACTTTTATATTAAAATTCGCGCCCTCAATTGAGTATTTAAGAGTTCGTTAATTATTGTAATCTAATTATTGATAATTCATTTATGAAAAAAATCCTCCTGGTGTGGTGCGTTACTGCTGATAGGATACCATTGTTTGCACTTTCGTATATTCTATATTTATATTTAAAAGCTTCGCTAGCATTACGTTGAGACACCCTGTATATTGCTTAGCAGGCAAGGCCATAGTTACATTATACTCGATTCTTCGCTATTCTTCCCTTTTTCATTTCCATTTTTTATGCTTCTTTCACTTATTTTGTACATTCCTTAATGACTGGAGCATATTTATGATCACAGAGATAGACTCCCCTTCGGTGGCCTATTTCCCACTCCTCACCATTACACTAACGAACGAACGAACGAACGAACGAACGAACGAACGAACGAACGAACGAACGAACGAACGAACGAACGAACGAACGAACGAACGAACGAACGAACGAACGAACGAACGAACGAACAAGCAAGCAAGAACAAATAAACAATTAATTAACAAACAAACTGACAATCTAGCCAACAACATCAGATTCAACAGTTCCTAGCTCCATACATTTCAAAGCTGTGCTTAAGAACGCAAACAAGAATGTCGAGTGAGTACGCGCGACCACAGCGCTCTCGAAAGGGGTTTCTAAGAACTAACACTATTCGATCGTTGACTTGATAGATGCGTAAAAGTGAAATAAGTGACCCTTCGTGGCACCCTATTCTTCGCATATGGAATGGCGACTGCGGCATTATGAGTAAATTGTATGGTCTAGGTAAATTTACAGAACGATTGTCTTCATTTACGTGTGAGCGCCAACACAGCACATATCGCAGCAGCCCTTACTCACGTGTAGCTGATGAGAAAACAAGTGGCATCCCACGTCGTCCCTTGTAGTGACTGCTAATGTTTTTTTTACCTCTACAGGTATATTCAAGTTGCCAGTCGCTTTCTTGACGCGAAACGCAAACAATGCTTCGCTGAAAAAAAAATAATTTATCAAGTTTGGGTACATTGTCAATCCACTTAAGTATCCGACCTCATATCTCTCAGAGAGGCTCCGGTGTGTACGAAGTATAGTCTGTGATAGACCACTGATGACACCATTTGATAACGAGGGAGTATATAAGTCTCTCGCCTGTGCTTCTTACTATGTAAAAAGTAGATTGCTTGAAAACATCGTGACGAATACTATATTTAAAATAGCGTCTCTCCTCTGGAAGTGTTTAATATTTCCCAGATGGGACTGCTTGTCGAGCAAAAAATGTCTGAGGTTCTAGGCCGAACGTTCGCCGCAGTGCTGTCGAAATATGCAAAAGACGAGTTCAGAATTGAGGCTTTTGAGCTTGATGAGCCGGTTTCGAATGATTTTAGCGCCCGTAAAACAGACACAAGCAATGGTGTAGAGTGGCCGTTCTTGTTCTTTGTTAAGTTTTTGGTAGCGAGTAACCTTCAGATGTGACTCCCATGACGATCGGAAACGAGCCCGGTGGTGATCGACAGATTGTTACTAGTCGCGTTTCCGGCACGACAGACAACCACACTTGCACTCATATTATTTCTAGTTCTTGTCGGTATCACTGTCGGCGAAACATTGCATGCTGAAATATTAGCGGTACCGCCTAAAGCGGTGAATCGGCCAATAGCTGGTGTCACTATTCTATGTCGGGCTGGCATATAGTGGGTGCAGTCAAACAAGTTCGAGCTCGGTCGCATTTGGCTGCTGCTGGAAAGACTCGGCGACAAGAAAGACTTGTGATAAGGTTTTGTTAAAGTGTACTAGAACGGGGTAGTGTGTTCAGGGGCGGCATGCGCCATGCATTGCCGTGAGGAGGCAAGTGTGGAAAGGTCCGGCATTTGGATGCCAGCCCACGCGACAGCAGCGCCACCGCCAACATCCGTCGCTCATTCCTCCTGTTGTCAGTTGTGCTGGTTGTACGCCGTCAGCGCGTACGTCGAAGTTTGTGCTGTTTGTTTTTTGTTTTGGAGTTTATGTAGTTCAAACGACGCACTGTTCAAAATAAAAGCTTGATTTTCCTTGAGGTATTTCAGTTTGAATTTTACACAGCGGTTGTCACCGCGCAATATGAAGAGCCGAATGCGTCTAATTCAGTAATAATTATTGATTTAGTTTTCATTATTCAACTTTAAAAGAGCTCAAGTAATTAAATTATGATGAATAATTAATAAATAAATTAAAAATGATTGTGCTGTTGGTTTGCATTGCTCATATTACATACATAATTGAGTAATTAATTAACTAATCTTTTTGTAAGTAATTAATTTTGCTATATCCAATAGAGGGCTGATCCTGTGACTTTTAGAAATGAAGTAGCCAGTCACTTACATAATATTTATGTATTGTCGGACTAATATCTGCTTAGGAAGGAGACAGACAGACAATGAACTTTTATTGAGGTCCTGAGGGACTAGCTGGCGGAGACCCGCTGGGGCCCCCGGCTCGCCGCTGGCTGCTCCCATGTCGGAATCGGGAGGCCAAGCCTCTCCGCTCTTTCACGGGCCCTCTGGACGGCCATGGACTGAAGCTTGAGTTCCGTACTTGAGATGGCCTCGTCCCAGTCCTGTTCGCTGGATGAGTGACGTATCCCGTAACGCAGGACACTGCCAGAGCATATGTGCTAGAGTGCTAAACTCCTCCCCACAATCCGGGCACTGTGGGTCAATTTCTGTATTAATCCTGCTTAGGAAACCTCGCGAGGGATATGACCTCGTCTGAAGCATCCTAAGCGTGATCGATTGAGCTCTACATAGATTTGGGTGTGGAGGCGGGAAGGGCCTGCGTTCCTCTTTATAGTGGGAGACGATTTCATGAAATGTTAATAAGGAGTCGCTGTGTAGGTTCTAATCTATACATTTCTTCATGTGTGACACCTAATTGGGAAAATTGCATGTACATTGCCCCAGTGGTTCTCTGAGCATTGCCAAGCAGTTCTCTAACGGATGCTGGCTGTGCCAGGGTGCGGTCGAAGCAGGGACGTGTTAGCATTGACATGCTAGCAATTAGAAATGATATTCTTAAGCGCGATGTATGTAAAGCGCCGTAGCGCATCGGAAGCGGTGCATGATGAGACCGCCCATGCTCGGGTGGCGCCATCTCGTGGCTTTCGACATCAAGTGTGCCAGCCGTGAGTCCTCCCTGAGCACACTACCCCATATTCTAGTACACTATAGTTCTGTCTACCTGCCGCGTAAGCGCTTCAATTTAGCCGAAGGATCTTTCCATTTTATACGACATGCGGCTTCACGGTGGTTCTTGACGCCACTCCGTACACCAGACAGCAGTCGTTTTGGTTGAGAGGAGCTTGGAGCTCATACTTTAAGTACATCTTGAATCAGCTAGAGCTCGCGGAGCTCTGAAATTTGTGGATTAAATGAAGGGGTACCGATACTTCTTTTTTTTGCTTTGTAAAACTTCATTACAATGTTACGCGCGTAAAGCTATTTACAGGATGTGCATACAAAGGTACAGCGCGTTGACGGACACGAAAGGGAGCCCAGCCAGGTCGCGTTGACTTTTCGTTGTCTTCGAAGCCGTCCTCGTTCTCTACAGCTCAGCGTAACAATATCACTAGACCATGTCTCGGTCCGTTATTGAAGTCGACAGATAGGCTCAAGAGTGTTTGGACGGGCAATTGACTTCTTCAGCACAATCGGCGATCTGATTGTGCCTGCTATATAGACACGTATGATATAAGTTGCAGAGCCATGGATTGCACTCGCGTCGATTCGAGATCGGGCCCCCGTCGCTTTATGTACAGCACTCATCGCGTAATACAAGTGACTATGCTGACCCAAGAGTGCGTGTCGCCATGAAACGAATGTGCAAGTTATAACAATGATAATTCGGCGAAGTTGGTTATTGGTAAGACATATACTCATATGTGCCAACAGACTGAGTTCAGCTTCGCTGGAAAGCATACATTCAAGCTTGACTACACGGACGGCACAAGGCTGGTGTCACTTGTAAAGTATCACGAAGTGCAGCTCTCATGTTTTCCTCTTGTATTGTCTTGGATGATTTTGTCGTCGCAGCACTGACAACGTTGTGTGCATTAAAAGAGCCAAACGAAGCAAGTTAGGTTACGGCGATACTACTTAACTGAGTGGCGATTCTGGGGAGTTGGAACAGTTCACTCACGATGGTGGTCGGCTCACTACTCAAAGCGATGGACAAACAGCCCAGAAGGTAGCGTGTCCTGATTACCTTGTTCTTTTTTGTCCTTTTTTGCGTAGTGCGCCCACCGATATTATGAATGAGTTTGAAGATATTGGCATATACAGCAAGGCGACCTGATATTGACCAGAGGAAGCAATGGCCCACGGCTGCAATGGCAAGTTACAGCAAGCTTCCGTGCATGATAACAGAGGGCCATGATGAAAACTGCCGAAGTGCCAGGTAGAGCACTACACGGGCTCGGGCTTACCCGAAAGCCGGGCCGGGCCGGGTAGGGCAGTGTTTTCACAGGCTCGGGCACGGCATGTGCTTTTTGACCCGGGCCGGGCTCGGGTTTTTTGACGCAGGCCCGGGCCGGGCTCGGACTTTCTGGTGGTGTGCATGTAACGTGCAGCGAGTTATCCTCGCGCGTCTCGAATCTAAAAAACATGTCTTTTTCGGTCTCGGGCCGGGCTCGGGCCTAAGGTAAAGGGGTGGCGGGCCGGGCCGGGCCGGGTCCGGGTCTCGCCATAAAACTTTTGTTCGGGCTCGGGCGGGCAGCCCAACGTATATAAACGGGCCGGGCCGGGCCCGGGCTGAAAAAATCGGCCCGTGCAGTGTTCTAGGGCCAGGAGAAACCTCGTATTGACGAACCTCTAGGAGGAGCTTGTGCCGGCCTCGGTCCCAGGACGAAACGAAAGCACCTAGTCTTAATGCTCTAGTGCCTCCTGTTGAGATGGGTTGTAAGCACTGGATGGAATTTTGCAAAATTCGTTCAGGCGGACATTTGCGAAATGATGATCCCATTTTCATCAAGAATATTTACGTGTCAGAGCGCACTGTAGTTTGCTGGTAATAAAATATGCACATTTTATTGACATAGTTCAAAATGCACACAAGCTTCTTTATTTGCCTAGATCACAAAACTAACCAATAAATAATTAATACGATAAGTTGTTGGACTTTGGAACGTGAATTATACGAAGAGACTGCTGTATACCAACAGCAACGTGAAATGCCACAACGTTATGACGTGTTCATGTATATGTTAAAACTTTATTCTTGTTGTTGCGCAACTATAGGATTTGAGGCTTTTAGTGAACGAAATGTTAAAGGTAATGTCTTAATCGGTTTCTGCACCGAAGATGTGAGTTACGATTGCCACAACTTGGGGAAGTTGAGGCAGCATTTCTGTTGTCCAGGGCAAGTGGCGCGCATATTTGTATGTTTGCAGCTTTTGTGACAAAATCCTACATCCAAGGAGCAGGAAATGGTCGGTCCTGCATCGTACAAAAAATAAAACTTTAAGTACACACAAGCATGTATAAATACAGGGTGTTTCAGCGAACACTTTCAAAATTTATTTAAGGTTGCCTGTGGCAGATAGCCCAAATCTAGTTAATGAGCTGGTCTACTCGAAGCGGCGGACATTACTTGCGCAAAAAATTGAAATGCTTAATTGACTATTTAACAAAAATTCACTAATTAAGTTTTCAACTAAATACCTGATGGCCAATATTGCAATTTACAAATTGTAGCCGTGGAGTTCGCAAGGCGGATACACTTGAAATTAATTCACATGATGACACCAGTTTCGAGATAATAATTCCCGAACTTTGCGGAGAAATGCATTGGCGTTCCAGTTAATTTTGTGCTTAAATGCACAAAGTGACATTTTGTTAAGAAACGAACTGGAACGCCAATGCATTTCTCCGCAAAGTTCGGGAATTAATTTCTCGATACTGGTGTCATCCCGAGAATTCGTTTCAAGTGGATCCGCCTTGCGAACTCCACGGCTACAATTTGTAAATTGCCATATGGACCATCAGAAAATTAGTTAAAAACTTAATTAGTGAATTTTTGTTAATTATTCGATTATGCATTTCAATTTCTTATGCAAGTAATGTCCGCCTCTTCGAGTAGACCAACTCACGAACTAGAATTGTGCTATCTGCCCCAGGCAAGCTTTAAGAATTTTTGATAGTGTTAGCTGAAACACCCCGTATTAAACGCACAATGTAGCTATGGTTCAGCAACGTTATAATTGAAAACTTGATGCACTTCTTCAAAACAATTGTTTATTTGTTTATTGTCGACGTTTCGGCAGGAGACCGATCTTTGTCTCCTGCCGAAAGGGAAACGATAGGGAAAGGTCGGTCTGGTGAGAAAGGTTGGTCTCCGGCCGAAACGTAGACAATAAACAGTAGTATTCAGCCTATATATATATGGTTTGATTGGTATAGCGTCATAAATGAAAACGGCGTACGTGGAAACACGTTCTTCACTGTCCAAACGTTTCGGCTGGTGGGCCAGCCTTCGCCGGAGTGGCAAGTAGCAGCCTTCTGCAGATATTGTTCTCACTTTTGATGCTCTCCCTCTCTCTCTCTCTCTCTCTCTATATATATATATATATATATATATAATATATATAGAGAGAGAGAGAGAGAGAGAGAGACACGAAGTAAGCTGCCCGCTACAGGCACAAGATCGCCAGAAAGAAGACGATGAAGGGCGCAGGTGTGCGCGCGTTCTCTTGAGTGTCGGCCATCATTAACGAAGGCTGTTCTCTTTCGGCGAGTTTGAATTAATTATCTTCGTGACATTTTACTGGTGGAGGTGCTGGGTATATGATACCACTGCCGGAGACGCAGCGTACCCCTGACTCATCCCCAGTGAGTAGTCTGGGAGAGATTACTCCTGTGCACGTACGCACTAGCCGCCGTCTTCAAGGGCTCCAACCTGAGCACGGTCTGTTGCCCGATCGTATCCGGACGATGAACCTGAACCCACAGCCTCCTGCTGCTGCGGCCGTTTCGCCGGCGCAGTTCATCTTCAGCCAGCCACAGACGCCGATCGC
Organism: Dermacentor silvarum; assembly: GCF_013339745.2. NCBI lineage: Eukaryota > Metazoa > Arthropoda > Arachnida > Ixodida > Ixodidae > Dermacentor > Dermacentor silvarum. Next base: position 148,334,759 of record NC_051157.2, read on the forward strand.
ATTCCACGGAGATGCTACTGAAGACGTGGAAAATCGGCTAGACCATTCCGAGCGGGTCGCCGAATGCAACAGATGGAACGAAGACCGCAAGTTGCGCAACGTGTACTTCGCGCTTCACGACTCCGCGAGGACATGGTTCGATAACCATGAAGCGACATTGACTTCATGGCACGAATTTCGACAGCAGCTGGTCGCCACATATTCCAACATGGACAGGAAGGAGCGAGCGGAGCTGGCAATACAGCCAAGATTCCGAGCTCCGAACGAGCGCGTCACCATGTATACTGAACACATTGCTCGGCTCTTCAGACGTGCAGATGCCTCAATGGCCGAAGACAAGAAGGTGCGACATTTGATGCGAGGTGTGAAGCAAGAGATTTTTGTTGGACTTATTCGGAATCCGCCCACAACATTTGCAGACTTCCTTGCTGAAGCGACAGCAATGGAAAGAGCCCTTTGACAGCGTGCCAGACAATACAACGGCAACGTGATGGAACTTTCACACAGCCCCTCTAGCATGACCTCGGAAAACGAGCCCGAGGACCTACGCGAATTGATCAGGGCTGTGGTAAGAGAAGAGCTCCACAAAATGCAGGGGACCGACGCGCCGACAGCCCGAATTTCTGTGGCGGATATAGCGCGCGACGAGATTAGGCAAGTCGTCCAAGCTCCTGAACGCTACGAGGTACCACAACAGCGGGAGCCAGTCCGAATGACTTATGCGGAAGCCGTACGACAACCGTCGCTGTACGGCCCCTCAAACGTCATGCGCCCCTCCGAACAAACAGAAGTAGTGTTCAGGCGTCGCAGTCCACCGTCCATCGAGGAGTCGAGGCCCAGAAAAATTGACGTCTGGCGGGCTCCTGACCTCAGGGCCCTGTGTTTTCATTGCGGAGAGGCTGGCCACGCCTACAGGGTGTGCCCCTATCGACGCGTGGGCCTCCGCGGGTTCCCTCCAGGTGCACCTCGTCCACGACCTGGTTAGCGCCCGGTGGAGATAGAGAACTTCATCGCGAGTCGCCACAGTCCATTTGAGCAGCGAAGGCACGAGCCCCGTTCTGCATCACCTGCTTGATACCGATCGCCAAGTCCCTCATTTCATCGAGACGCTCGCAGACGTCGTTCACCCAGCCCTGCAAACCCGGAAAACTGAGTCCAGTGACCTCCGGAGGTGAGGCCGCTGACGCCGAGCGCTTCGAATATCCTCCATCACGACGACAACGAGGACAAAGCATGGACGTTCAGTCACAATCCGGTGCCCAAAGGCAAGTGGTAACGTCAGACATACTGGTTACAATAGACGACGAAGAAGTTACCGCTTTAATTGACACTGGTGCGGACAGCTCGATTATGAGCAGAGAGCTTGCGTCAAAGTTAAATAAAGTTTTTACGCAGTGGACTGGGTCGCATGTCCGTACTGCTGGAGGGCATCAACTAATTCTCGTGGGCAGATGCACCACTCAGGTAAATATTCGTGGATTTACGTACGTCGGGGTCTTCATCATTCTGCCCAGCTGCTCGAGGGACTTGATACTCGGCATGGACTTTCTACAGGCGAATGGAGCCATAATTAACATGGAAAAATCGAGCGTGACGTTATCTGCTGCAAAAGCCTTAGCAAGCGACGCTGGTGACGAGAATAACACCGAAAACGCCTTGCGCATCATCGAAGACAGCATAACAGTACCGCCAAGAAGCAGCCTACTGACCCTGGTAGCGTGCGACGCATTCGACGGCTATGAGGGCATCGCTGAGGCAAACATTCCGTTAATGCTTGAGCGGAACATCTGCATTGCACGGGGCCTCGTTCAGCTTCAGCACAGACGCTCATTAGTCCTGCTGACGAACTTCAGCAACGAATATCAGCACTTACCGCAAGGGACAGCTGTCGCCTTCCTCCATGAAATTGTTGCCTTCACTGATGTCGCCTCGCTAGAAACTGCTTCCCCTAATTCATCGAAAGAGGTTGACCTCTTTCGATGAATTAGGGGAAGGAGTTTCTAGCGATCGCATTCAGATTAACTCCGGCTTATCGGAACGACAGAAATAGCAGTTACTGGACATTGTCAATGACTTCTCTGGCTGTTTCTCTACCGAGTGTAAAGTACAGCGCACCTCCGTTACGAAGCATTGTGTTCCTACGGACGAGTCAGCACGCCTCGTTCATCAGCATCCTTACCGCGTTGCGCCTACGAAAAGGGAAGTGATAAAGCGCCAGGTTCAAGAAATGTTAGATGATGACGTGATTCAGCCGTCCATGAGTCCATGGGCGTCACTCGTCGTTTTAGTTAAAAAGGACAACACACCACGCTTCTGCGTAGACTACAGACGGCTTAATAGTGTCACCAAACGCGACGTTTATCCTCTGCCACGGATCGATGACGCTCTGGACCGTCTACGCCACGCCCAGTTTTTCACCTCTTTGAATCTTAAGTCTGGGTACTGGTAGATCGAAGTAGATGAGTGTGACCGCGAAAAAACGGCATTTGTGACTCCTGATGGATTGTATGAATTTAAAGTCCTCCCATTCGGCCTGTGTCCCGCACCTGCCACATTTCAGCGGTTGATGGACACTGTTCTCTCTGGACTGAAATGGCAGACGTGCTTAGTCTACTTAGACGACGTTGTGGTGTTTTCAAGAACGTTTGATGAACATCTAGAACGACTCAGGAATGTACTCCGTGCAATCAGCAAAGCAAATGTTACTATCAAGTCTGAGAAATGTCATTTTGGCTTTCAGGAGCTAACGTTTCTCGGACACGTAGTCAGCCCCCGCGGTGTTCGGCCAGACCCCGAGAAGCTAGCTGCCAAAGCTGAGCTCCCGCGTCCAACAGACAAGAAGGCAGTTCAGCGATTCTTAGGTTTCTGCGCCTACTACCGTCGTTTTGTCGAAGGATTTTCAAGGATCACCGAACAATTAACGAGACTAACACGCCAAGATGTACCTTTCGAATGGACGGAAGAACAGCAGGAAGCCTTTACAGAATTGCGGAAGTGACTGCAAACAGCCCCCATACTCGCGCATTTCGACGACAAGGCTGACACAGAAATCCACACCGACGCCAGCAACGTGGGGCTCAGTGCTATACTCGTTCAGTGGCAAGACGGCGCCGAACGAGTACTAGCCTACGCGAGCCGCAGTCTCACAAAGGAACTATTCCACGACTGAAAAGGAGTGTCTAGCTGTCGTTTGGGCCATCGGCAAATTCCGACCCTACTATTACGGCCGACCTTTTCGCGTAGTAAGTGACCACCACTCACTGTGTTGGCTTGCAAGTCTTAGGGACCCTTCAGGCCGCCTCGCTCGTTGGAGCCTCCGCCTTCAGGAGTACGACGTCAAAGTGGCATATCGATCCGGACAGAAGCACGGCGACGCTGACTGCCTCTCACGTGCCCCTATACCTTGGAATCCCTGTGACGTAGAGCAAGATTTCCCGTTTTTTGGTGTAGTAGACACTGTCGAGATGGCTGACCTCCAACGTGCTGACAGTACATTGCTTCCCCTCATCAGATACCTTCAGGGAGCCGACGTTGTTGTCCGACGACCGATATCACGAGGTCTGACTTCTTAGTGCCTCCGGAATGACGTGCTCTACAAAAAACTTCGAAAACAGCCAAGAAACGTTCCTTCTTGTCGTCCTAGTTTCACTGCGCGAAGTGCTGCAGGCATGTCATGACGACCCGTGTGCCGGAAACTTAGGCTTCGCCAGGAAGTTAGCGCGCATACGCCAGAAGTATTACTGGCCACAACTATTCTCGTCCGTTCAGCGCTACGTGAGAAGCTACCGTTATTGTCAGCGGCGCAAGGTTCCACCTTTGAAACCTGCTGGTCTTCTACAACCCCTGGACCCTCCTCCAGCACTGTTTCAACACGTGGGAATGGACCTCCTCGGTTCGTTCCCTACGCCATCCACAGGAAACAAATGGATAGTCGTCGCAACCTAACGAGGTACGCAGAAACCAAAGCTGTGCCCCGCGGAACCGCTACGGAAGTAGCGGTTCCGCGGGGCATCATCGTACTACGTCATGGGGCCCCTTCCATCTTAATAACCGATCGAGGAACTGCGTTTACTGCTGAATTTATGCAGGAGATCGTTACGCTGACCCACACCAATCATCGGAAAACCACGGCCTATCACCCACAAACTAATGGACTAACCGAGCGCCTCAACAGAACTATAAAGCCGACATGATCTCGATGTACGTTGACATAGAGCACAAGTCCTGGGACCAAATTCTACCATACGTGACATTCGCATACAATACGGCTGTGCAGGAAACCACCCGATTCAGTACCCCGATCCCTAGGTACATTCGAGACAAGTTCGAAGTGGCCCCCGTGCCTCGAAACGTCCATCCCGTCCACAACGAGGGCAGACGCAAGGCGAGAGCAGTAGCAATTCTGAAAAAAGATCTATCAACAAGGCATCAGAGCACGCTTCGTCGACGCCGCGGAGTACAGCGATGGAAAGACCTTTGCCGTCGTCGTGGTCGACTCCAGCGGCAAGCTTTCCAATTGCGCTTCAATTCGCACTTCAGACCCCGAAGTCGCCGAGCAAGCCGCCATCGCCCTCGCCCTGCTAGACGGTCGTGGGTCTGAGATCTACAGCGATTCCAAAACGGCAGTTAGGGCTTTTCAGAAGGGTCGCATCGCCGAGCAGGCTGCTCGTCTTCTTAGCGTCTCCAATCCGGATGCTCTCACGCATCATTCGATTCACTGGTTTCCCGCTCACGTAGGGTCGGTCGAGGGTGCTCCCCCGAACCTCAATGAGTCTGCTCACGAGGCTGCGCGCGACCTCACCGACCGCGCTTCCTCTGTAAGGAGAGCCGACACCCCTCCCCCCTACGGCCACAGGGACGCTCCCGCTACTCACAACGAGGTGACACAATTTTTCTACATGTCCAGAAGGGTCTTTCCACCCCCTCATCCCAAATTGAATAGGGCGCAAGCTGTTTCGCTTAGACTTTTACAGACCGGCACATATCCGTGTCTGGCCGTTCTGCACGAAGTTTACCCTGACGTATATCGCGACGACGCCTGCCCACCCTGTGGGCAGACTTCCACTCTAGCACACATGCTCTGGGAGTGCGGGTCGAGATACCCCAAGTTCAGAAAGGATGAGTGGGACTCGCTTCTGCGTAGCCCCTCTCTAGACAAGCAAATCCTGGCTGTCCGGCGTGCCCGCGACCGGGCCGGTGGGCTAGACCTGCCGGTCCCGACGTGAGACTAGCCGGGTGGGCGACGAGTTCGCGTCCTCGCCGGACCTGTAATAAAAGTTATTTCACTCACTCACTCACACCATTTGAACTGGTTTATGGGCGCTGCGTAACAACACCTTTAGACGCCATGCTCCCGGTAGACAACGGAACAACAAGAAGTGGCAACGCTGACGACATCATACAGAAAGCCGGAGAAGCTCGACAGCTTGCTCGCAAGCGCATCCGCAACCAGCAGAGTGCCGACACCCGCCGTTACAACAGTGGTGGAAGGAACATTCAGTACGAACCCGGCGACTACGTTTGGGTGTGGACACCCGTCCGTCACCAGGGGCTGTCGGACAAATTACTGCGCAGATACTTTGGCCCGTACAAGATTGTCAGGCGACTCAGCGACGTGAACTACGAGGTCGTCCCTCAGAGTACTAATATGAGTTCGAGCCGACGGCGAGCACGAGCCGAGATTGTCCACGTAGTACGGATGAAGCCGTACTACGCCCGCGAAGAAGTGCCCCTCTGATCAACTCTCTCCCACGCCTTCTGTCGCCCTTTACCCTTTCCAACCGGCGACCGGGACGTCGATTTTCACGTGGGGAGTAATGACACGAAGTAAGCTGCCCACTACAGGCACCGTTCGTCATAAGTCAGCTGCCCACTACAGGCACAAGATCGCCAGAGAGAAGACGACGAAGGGCCCAGGTGTGCGCGCGTTCTCTTGAGTGTCGGCCATCATTAAAGAAGGCTGTTCTCTTTCGGCGAGTTCGAAATAATTATCTGCGTGACAATATATATATATATATATATATACGGTCGTTCTTGGGCGCGGCTCGCAAGGACTGGGGCCTGCTGGCGTGGACTGGAGAACCGCGCCATTCTACAGTTTGTGACCAAAGTGGCGCCGCGGTTGTGCTACGGAACGGACCATGGTCGCGGGTAAGGCAGCGGCCCATTCGGCAGCCAGTAGTAGCTCCTGCCCCGGCCTGGCGGGTGACGACCTCGACGGTACGATTTTCAGCTGTGGCGGCCAACGAGAAGTGCTTTTTACAAGTTGTCTATCTCTAGCCTGAACTTCGGTATCAGTTAGCAGAAACTGTCATCATCAGCAATGGCTCTAGCGTCGTCGTCTTCTTTTACAGCTAGCACGTTGGCACCGCTCGGCGCAACCGCGCGAACGCAGTCGTGCCATTGCTCCCGCGTTCGTCGTTGTCGTCTTCCACAGCTAGCTCCGTTGCCGCTCATTTCACTTCCATTCCCATCGTCGTAATGGGGAGGCCGCCTTTACGGGGGTATGAGCTATTGCTTAAGGGGGTATGAACCATTCATTGTCTTACGTGACGGACAGATTTAATTTGGAGCAATTTAATTGTGAAGAATCACAAGCGGAAATGGCGGGCGGATGCTGCTAACCACGCCGCCGAGCAAACTCGAAACATCGAACGCAAGCGTTTGTGGTTCGACAACAGCTTCTCCCTCATCAGTGTGATCCGCTCCGGCGAACAGCGACACAATGCCTTGCAAGTGTTGAATGAACGTTACGCTACTAGTGGAGAAGACCTTGGTAAATTTATAGTTTGCGGTACGTGTAAAGAATCTTTATTATAGGAAGAACTGCCTGCGTTCAGCACTGTGAATGGGTGCGTATACCCTCCATTTCTTGTGATGGTGATAAGCTTCGCTTATCCTCCATCTTCACGGTGTGGAAAGGCCGAATATTTTCTTCCGCCTCCTCCTCCGCCTAGCCACCCTCATCGTGCCTGGCGTGGGACCCGCGGGCATGGTCTCGTAGCATTGGAGCATTGGTCTCCATGGCATTGGAGGAATTGTGTCTTCCTTGATAGGTGTTTTCCACTTTTCTCGTGGAGAATAAAGGCAGCCGGGGAGTATTTGCCGATATTTGTTAGGATATTTACGTATGCTTCCTGTACTCCTTGATTAAGCAATGCCGCCATGACTGCTGGCTCTTCTACTGAATTAAAAACCTTTTCACAACCTATGAAATTCATATAGAGAGATTGGTTGTAGTCAGTATATTTTCTGAATTACCCGTTTGATGGCATGGATGCGATACTCTGTAGAATAGCCCTTGCTGAAGCCAGCCTGTTCTCTTGGTTGACTGAAGTCAACTGTTGCCTTGATTATATTGCAAATTGCCTTGTTGAATCTTTTATACAATACAGAAAGAAAAGTGTTCTAATGGGCCTGTAATTATTCAATTCTTTAACATCTGCATTCGTATGGATTTCTGTAATGATGCCATTCTTCCGGCTCTCTGGTACACTTGAAGTCGTGAGGCATTGCGTATAAGGGACCGCAAGCCTTTCAAGCACATTATCTCCTCCATCTTTTATTATGTATACTGTTATTCCATCTTCGGCCATCTTTCCCCGGGACATGTCTTGCAAGGCCTTCTAACTTCATTGCTAGTTATAAAATGAGCCTCTGTATGGTGCTCATCACTACATCAAATGAAGGTTGCGTGGCTGCTCTGGGTACTGTACAAGTCAGTAGAGAATTGTTCTGCTGATTTACCTATATCGTCAAAATTGAGGATGACATTACCCTGCCTATCTTCCACTGCCCTGTACTATGCCAAGTTTTCTTCTCACCAATATCATGCTGTGGCAATTTTTTACTGCTTCCTCATATTTTTGACGTTATAATTTCGAATATCTCTTACTTTCTTCTTGTTTATCAGCTTTAACAGTTAAGCGCATTCTATTATATCTCCGCAGTTGGACACTTTCATGTATTGTCGCTTATTTATTAGGTCCTTTGTTACTTGGGATAGCTTACCTACTGGTTGCATTGGTGCGTGACATTGTGTAACTCCCACTTAAATTGCTGCTTCTGAAGTCAGCCTAGTTACAAGTTCGTTAATTACCTCTTTGTTATGCTCATATTACTGTTTTAAACTTGCATATTATTTTGTGTGCACCAGGCTAAATTTGTCTGCTTTTACCTAATCTTGCGTCCACAATGGGAGTATTTTGCCGGAAAAGAACAAATTTGGAGTGGTGAGTGGGTGTCAAACTGTCCCCGATCTACTTCCTGTGGAAGTAGCTATGAAAGACCTCAAAATTATTGGTCGGGGTCTGTTTTTGTTTAACGGGCACATACTAAAAAGATTACGCGGTCGTAGTTTCAAGGTATCACATACTACATTAGACTGGGTTCTTTAAGGTCTCGGAGCTACACAGTGTGGAATGTCGTAATTGCTACTTTGGCATAATGTTGACTACTTGACGTTGTTTACCGTGCACCCACAAAGTATCAACCGCTTTCGAAGTCTTCCCACATCGCACTGCGGCCTCGTATGTCTGGAAGTCAAATAAATTCGATTTGAATTCAATTTTATTCATTGCGTGTCACGAAAGCACATCTATCTATGAAAAATGTGTAAAAGGAGGTCTCAAGACCATAGACTGTAAGGGCCAAACCTCCACTTCGTTGTTATTAATTAACAGAAAAAAATAAAGATTATGCAGATCCAACGCACATTTCGGAATCTACTTGAAGCGAAGCTTTTGTGAAGCCGGGTAATGAAACACTATACTTCATTCCTGCATCTGAACGCAATGTGACAACTTTAATATTGGCTTATATTTTTATTTTCTTCTCATTTCTTTTGAATGCCGCTTCTTGACCCATCTCCCGTTGTTTGTATGCGTCATAGTATGAATATTATAATCATCATCAGCATGCGGCGATCATCTGAAAGGGGTAGTTGTCAGTGGCACGATAGAACTATACGATTCACTATAGAGCAGCCGTATTGAAAGATAGACACGCCGAGCCAACTCGGTCGTCCAGTCTTTCCAGGAGAGGCTGGCTCAAGTGCGTAGCGCGGTCGAACCTTTGATCCCATTCCTCAGTGGCTTCCGCTTCTGAACGCCTTTGTTTCTTCAGGCCGATGTTTGGAGTTTCATTAAATTGTGTAGTGTAGCGGGCGCTTTATTTTGATCGTGTGTGATCAAAGCGTATTTAAAAAAATGTTTGCTACATTACTGACCTTATATCCCGGCAATAAGGAAAGAAAAGTGCAATAGTGGCCCACTTGTTAGACCATCGGGCTATTGCGCTATCAGGCCGAGGTTCGAATCTCATGGCTGGACGTACTTCTTTCTGTTTCATTTTTTTAAGATTGAGGAGGAATATATTCGGCGAGAACCCGACCAGTGACCAATCGTTCGACCCCTGCGAAACCATGGGATAGGTAGGCAAAGGAAGCTTCGCTTGAAGTATTGTTACAATTGAATGCAAATTGTGACATTCATGACATAAATGTGAGCGCAAATATACAATAATGAGTAAAATGTATGCTCAATCACGTTTACATGCATTGCAAGAAAGCGTGCAACTAGAATTTGAATGTACTAATGGCAGAATATTATTTAAGATTACTGGGTAAGGTATTCCATAGCGAAGTTCAAGCGAAATTGGCCGCCAATTTTCCACAAGAACTCCATGGTTTGCGCAGCTAAGTGTTATTCTGTGAAGCGAATGACGTAAAAGGGAAGTGTGAGAACAGATTGAGAATATCAGAACAATTGGAGGCGTTTCACGGAGTAAATCTCAAAATAAAATGAGGAGGTTTAATCTATGAAGTGGTAGCATGTTTTAAACACAAAGCAACAAGGAAGTATAAGCTGCACGAATGCTAAAATCATCATTTGTATGGCTTCATTTGAATCATCTGCAATGGGGATAGTTTTGGGGAGTAAGTTTTGCCGCATGTAGAGATGTAGTAATTAAAACCACTAGGAATAAATGTGTAACAACGTGATAGCAGTGTTTTAAACCAAACTGTGACCTATCTTTGAATAGAACACTAAAGCCCGACCCATATGGAGCGATTTTCTTGCAAAAAACTGGCGCGCGGCCGCGCGCGGTGACCGCCCGGCGGCCGGCGGCTGTTCGCAGTCGATCAGTTATTAAGGCGCGCTAGATATGTTCGCAGGTGGTCAACCGCTCGCCGGAAGCGGTGAACAAAGGCTTCTTCTTCTTCTTCTTTCTGGGGTTTTACGTGCTAAAACCAGTTCTGATTATGAGGCACGCCGTAATGGAGGGCTCCGGATTAATTTTGACCACCTGGGGTTCTTTAACGTGCACTAAAGGCTGTCAGCGCGGACCAATCAGGGCGCAGTCGCGTCCGACTTCCTGCCGCCGCTATTGACTCGGCTAGTCAGCCAAAGAGCCTAGAGCGAACATGGCGACAAAAGCTGGGCGCATCGCGTACAATGATCGCCTGATCACAGCCGTCCAGGCGCGACCAATATGGCTCAGTTGCAGAATAATGGGTCAGTTGCAGATACAAAACGATTTTTCACTGCATTGTACTGGGAATGGAATCGCGCTGTTTCTAGCAGCACTGAAATCGTGCCGCCTGTCTTTCGCCCTATGTGGGTACAGCACGGCGGCGGCACGCTGGCTTTGCGCCGCTCTGGTGCGCACCGCACGAAGTTCGCCGTGAAAGTTCCCTCCATGTGGGCCGGGCTTAATGTCGTATGCCGATTTCTTCATTAGTGAGGCTATATGGATTGTAAATTTTCGGTGCGTGTGCAATTGTACTCCCAGGAAGGTTGTAACGCCAGAAGAAAACTTAAAGTCATTAAACATATGAACAAATTCAGTGCCAGGATTGCAACTTCTGTGTGAGGAAAATGTAATATAATGAATTTCTTAGTGTCCATTGCATCAGTTCATTACATCAGTGGCGTCCTTGTTATTTTGGATAACATTAGGTCTATAAACTTGCTTGCAGATACTATGGCAGTGTCGTCAGCATAGGGTGTAAAGTTAGATTAGCTTAAGCCTAATGAAAGCACATTGATATAGACTTAGTATAAAAAAGGACCAAGAACACAGACGGGTGGCACACCAAAAATAGTCATTTTTGGTAATGAGTAAGAACCAGGTATGTATACAGACTATTCTCTATCGCGTTAGTAATTGCGGAGTAAAGATAAAGCTTGGCCAGTTCTTCCAATGAACTCTACTTTCTGAAACAAAATCCTATGAACAATGGAATGGAAGGCTTTTTAAAAGTCGATGAATAACGCAGCAGGTAAATTACCAACCTCGATTGCGATTTCAATGTTGTCTGTTAAGTACATTACTGCTAGCTCAACAGCGTAACCTTGCCGAAAGCCTAACTGGCTTGGAGAAATAAGTTAAAGTTTTCTTAAATAATTAGTCAAACGACACATCAGAATTATTTCGGCAACTCTGCTGAAAAAGAAAAGTATAGTAATGGGACGATAGTTTCAGATGAGTCATTTGTCAGCCTTCTTAAAAACCGATTAGTTCGGCTTTTTCTTTTAAGGCGGTTGAGAAATTGCCTGTGTCAATTAAGCGGTTGATGATGCACGAAAACATGTCACAGGTTAAATGTGATATACACGAAGTGAAAGCTATCTTGTCCTGCCCTTGCGTCTTTCAAGTTACGAATGAAAGTGAAGACTTCTTCACGTGAAACATAATAAAGAAAGAAGATATGGGGCAAAACCAGGGCATACGTTGACTGGTTTATAAAGATCGACTTCCTGAACGGAGAATGAATCGTTGAGCACATTTTCGATGTCATGTGGGTTGTCGTACGTGTGATTTCCGGAGTGAATCTTGGGCATTATGGTATCAGATATAACTCTGCGAAGGAAAGATCGATTATATTCCGCGGCTGTTTCAGATTATTGCCTGCGTTTTTAACTTTGTTCACGTAATAATTCTTTTCAGCGTCCTTGAGAAGCCAACCTAAACTATAAAAGAGGTCATGTAGCGATTACGTCACTTATTGCTGAATGACCCTCTCTTTGTTGGACCTCTTATTTCAGAAAGTTTGTCTTTCTTTCGCAGACATTTCAATAGCCTGTGCTCATCCGCAGGTTAAATGCGACCAAAAACATACTTTTACAGTCAATTAATTTAGTGCTGACAGTGAGTGCGTTAATTATATTGTTAGAAAACATCTAACAAGGAATTTTTTTATTTTTTGTCGTTATTACTGGTGACCAGAGTGTGCAGCTAATGAGATCTATGAATAATGATTTATTTAAGTAGCTCTTGAAAGGCTGTTCATCAGTTTTAAACAAATTACTGAGTGAATATACGATAACGGTCATTTATAGGTAATTCAATAAAACCAAAATTAGAGCGAGAAATACGATTAAATAATGTGTTGAAAGTAAACCCGAGGACACCTAAGCACTTTTTTAGTTGTGAATGCGAAAGCATTATTGTCTAGTTGAACGCCGCTGAGCGGTCCTTCAAGTTATGAACTCCTTGCGGGCAAGCGAGCGCGTTGAGATGTTTGGCGCGTTTTGATTTGGCCTTACCGAGGCGCAGTTAGAACGTAGACAAGAACTTGCGCTGTCAAGGACCGCACGGATAACGCAGGGTTCTGAGAGCGAGAGCGAAGGTGATTTGGCGTCGCGGCGATACCCTCTCGCCTCAGGCATCACCTGGCGCGCTACTGCTGCAAGAGGTGTTCGCTTTCGCTCAGGCTGTTCCGTCGAGGCGTGCTCGTGCCGTGGCGTCGCAGCCAATGTGAATTTAGATGGCGTTTCGCTGCACCGGACGCCGGTTTTTAGGGGCGAAGCTCCTTAGGGTGTGGGTCTGTCCCTCCTCTGTAGTATGTAGTAGTAGTAGTAGTAGTAGTCGTCGTCGTAGTAGTAGGTAGCCACGTCTACTTTTATGAAAAAAAAACAATTCCGAAAGTTGTGTCCGTAGCGCGGAATCGAACCAGGGACCCCTCGCTTCCGAACGCACGGCGCTAGAAGCTGGTGTAAGACGCTGTGGCCTCTCCGCCTTACCCCCGTATTCATAAACGCTCCTCGACTTGACTTGCCACCGCCTTGGGCAGCGCATTCGAAACGCGTTGAAGGCGGTGGCAAGTCAAGTTCAAGTCGAGGAGCGTTTATGAATACGGGGGTTATACTCTCTCAGCAGTCGTGTGATGGCGTCGGCAAACACGGTGCACGTTCCGGCATGTGTAAACGGCTGCGTAAGACGCTGTGGCCTCTCCCCCTTACTAGAGAGTACTGCACGTTTCTAACGCGTTTGTGCTAGCGTCCCCTTAAGCGGGAGATGGTGCAATTATAATGAAGGGCGCTGTTATAAAATAGGAATGACGTCACATATGGCGCGTGTCATTGGTGGAAGTCAATCGTTCGATTTAAAGCGGCGAGACTGGGCGAATTACACGGAAGATTCACGGTTTACCGATGATTCCCTCCGGAGCTTCGCCCACTCATCATCATTCACCCCGTGGATATGCGGTGTTTTTTTTTTCAGCGATAGCTTGTGCAATGTTTCGCCTAAGCGTAAGCAGAAGGTATTCAGAGAATATGAAGGTTGCCTATAAAGGCAAACCACAATTAACATATTTCTATCCTGGAGTAAATATGATTGATGGCGTTCGATGCAGACGGATTCAAATTTTGAAGCGTAAGTATCAAGTCAAGTCAGTGGAAATACATTAAGTTAGAAAAACAAAACAGCTGTGCAACCATGATTTTTTCGCCGCGGTGACAGCACCCTGAGTGACATGACGGAAAACTGTATAGATTTCAATTACTTACACATAGCTGTGTTACAATGACTAAAAAGATCACGAATATATAACAGACTAGTAATACTATCGGTCTTGTTTCGCACGCTACGTGCATAGAAATGGAGGACAGATCTATGGGATAATAAAGAACGTGATTCAAATTGAGCAAGGGTAGAATATGTCATAATAACAACAAGAACAAAAGAAGTATACAGCAGGGCTTGGTGAAGATTAGAAGGTCGGCCTCAGGCGTTATGGAAAACACGCCGCTGTCCACAGTTTTACGTAATTGGGCAGTACTCAAACACGTGATCTCAAGCACAACCACGCAATGCAATTGTCACTAAGCAATCGCAGCTGGGCGCATATTGCTCAAATATGGTACGTGCGAGGTAATGGAAAACATGATTGCGTCTTACTTAGGTCACAGCAAACTGTAAGGCCCTTACAGCCATGCACAAACACCATGTTCTGTAGAGGGCAGAGAGCGAAGGGCCAGCATTTAAAGCCGCTAGATTGGCAAGTCCTGGGGCTCCACTGCGCTGCAAACGAATTCAGAGGGAATTGTTACGCATCTGCAATAATACCCACAACAGCTACTGACAAGAAACAACCTTGCTTAGGGTGGTAATTTCAACGCCGTTTCACCTCATGAGCTAGTAGTAATAACACCCCTTGCTTCTTGAAGCGATAGCTTCCCTTGACTCTTGCCCCTAGCTCGCGGTTTGTATATACGATTATGTCTGGTCATTTATGTCACCTTGACGGTGACCTTGACATGTATTATATTACATTTTCGATGGTTGGAGTTAAGTTTCTTCTCCTCCTCCAGGTCTTCCAGCAGACGATTCCTCAAAGAGTCCTCGTAGCCGTCCGGTGACACTTTGCACTCAGGGAGGCCAACTTAGGAATACATCAGTTTATTGTAGGACAGAGAAGCATACATCGACTAGCGGCCGCCGATTCTCGGCTCGCTCACGTCCCCTCTCCTCTCTACACACTCGGTTAAATACCTTCGCGAATTGGGGCGGTACGCCTATTTTAGGTCTCCTCGCTAACATCCTACCAATGAGTTCTTTTCAAAGTATAAGCGGGACCATTAACAATATACACTGTGACCGCCTTCCTTCTTTAGTCCGGTTTTTGGAACACACAGACCAACGTCACTTAAACGAACGCCACATGGCCTCCTTGCTCGAGGTTCACACACCTCGGTGCAGCTGGCCCGGTGCAATGGCATGCTCCACGAACACATAAATCGCCCAGTGAGCCACTAACTCCGGACATGCCACAGAATCGTGCTCGCGCGCGGCGCTGTTACCAGATCTTCCGTTACATACGCATGCTCGCCGGCGCAAGCCGTGTATCTCCTATACCGCAACGGGAACTTCGACACACCCGGCAGTGCCTGTGTTTGTGTTAGCCCCCAAGAACGCGCCTATATGCCGCTGAATGACATGCGCGCGGCGAGGCGGCTGCTTGGCCTCTCGTTACATACGCTTCTCCGTTAAATGTCCGTATATCTTACGCACTGCAGTAGAAGTGCGCTATCCCCAGCGGTCCCTGTCTCGAAAAACAGCGCTGTTCTCAGAACCCAAACGACATTGGCTGTGAAAGAATAAACAACCGCGCGAGTGTCATGCTTGTGGCCCCCGGGTGGCATTCAATGCATGAAAGGCTGATTGTGTCAGCCTTTTGTCGTTTGGTTTCAAACTCGGGTCCGTCAGCCCAGAAGCCCAATGTCCTAACAATAAGGCCACGGACGCATGCCCGAAAAAAAGAAACGGAATAAAACATATTTACTAAGTTTCTGCGCTCAAGCTAGCTGAACCTCATTTCCGGTTTCGATTTTGGCGGGCGCGGTTTGAACGCTAGCTGGTACGCGTTACGCCGGCTGTGCTGATCGGTGCGGCATTTGGTTTTCGCTTCTGCTGCTCAAACGCGCGCGGTCTTGCTGCGGAATCGTTTTATTATTTAGTAAAATTGATTGCGAATGATCTGTACAAGCCTCTATCGAATTTGTGCAGCGTGGAATTTCATAAAGTAGCCGCAAGACACCTTGTGAAATGAAGAAATGTTTATTTAGCTCTGCATAAATGCTTGTTCCGTGATTTTTGTGCATTTATCTAGCGTTGTGGCACCAGGAAAGCAGCAGTAGTTCCCGTATGAAGCTTCACCGGATGGCATCAGCTGAAAAAAGTAAATTACAAGCATATGTCATTTTGGTATTTAGACTCTATATGAATACTGCGTGTAGAGGCTAAACATGCGAAAATGGTGAAGGGGCAGCATTACAAACAAAAGCAATTCGCTTTCACGTACATGGCGTAGTAAATACCCGACGCATCCAAAAGAATACCATAAAATATAAAGAAAATATTTGATTTCCAAGCATTCCCCTGTTCCCAGGCATAATTTCCTGCACTCTAAGAGCACAAATACACGGGCGACTGCACGTTTTCGACACAACTTGGCTTCAGCCGATGCGACGGTACGCTACGTACACAGAGGTGGCCATAACACAGGCTTTAGAGCCAGACCACGCGAGACGCTCGCAGAATGCCTTATACTCGCACTCAAGACAAATGCGTGGATGCAAAGCCTGTTTTCAGTCGTTCATTGTTTTTGGTTTTTGAGCTCCTCGGCGTTATCTTTTGCTCGCGCTGCCGGCGCAACCAACACACTTACGTGTTATATCACTCTTGGCAATCGCTCGTCGCGTTTCCGAGACGCGTGAGCCCAGAAAGAATGCATATGTTGTTGCGGGGCCATAGAAAGCGTCAAAAACTTGTCTCACTAATGGTATCTTCGACTGGTCGCATCCATCCCCCGAAGCAAAGTCGTGCAGATCCGGCGTTCCCCGAACTCAGAGGTAGAGGACAAGCGCGCAAGCCGAACGTGTGAATCGCTCTCGGAGGAGGAAATGGCAGATGCGAAACCACGTGACTACTGCTAACGTCCGATGTTTCGCCTATCCAACGCTAAACCGGCGGACGCGCCGGTGGGACGACTGTTCGTTGAGCCGCCAGCATGCTGTGGCCTAAGTTGCCTAGGCTAAGGTGGTCCGTCGCCAAGAACGGCGACGCTGTGCTGTGATGACGTGGCTGGAAACGCTCTCATCTCGACGACTGCTCCGACGACAGGGCGCGTAGCGCCTCAGAGCGCTCGACGCGGGAGGAGAGCGATCGAAAAGAACCAGCCGAACGCAAGGCGCGCACTCTCTTTCAACCAGCCGAAGACAACGCCGCTCGCCAGAGCAATCTAGAGCGCTCCGAGGCGACCAGTCGAAGATACCATAAGATTCAGTACACGCCAAACTAACTTTGTTACCACGGCCGAGCTGCTTTTCGTCAACTGCGTCACAACACCCGGTGCGGCGAGCGGGCCTCAAACTACTGAAATATAAGACAATAATGTTTGGGCCCATAGAAAGCGTCGCAAACATGTCCCACTACGATTCATTAAATGCAATTACGTACGCCAAGACGCCCGAGCTGTTTTTGCTAATTGCGTTACAAATCACTGCTCCGTGCCATGAGCCTAAATGCTTGAAATGCGTCGCAGACTGTCAAAGAAAATTCTCACCTTGCCGTAGTCCAATAATGCCGTGGTGCCATGTAGAAGTACAGAAGAAACGCACGAATGCGCTGGGAGCCCAACAAACTAGGCTACTTCCAAAAATAAAGAAGAAGACGGTCACCGAACAGGTGAACGCTCACATGCGCAGCCAGCCTCGCTCGCTTCGGTGGTGTCTGACGCATTACGCATGTATCTGGCACGTCATTGGCCTGTCGCTAGGCAACGCAAGAAAAATGAGTCGCAAAGTATAAGTTCATTTAAACGCAAAACTTTTTAGTTTCAGCGCAATAAGAATAAAAAATAGATAAAACGATGCGTGTTAACTTCACTTCAGACTCTTTTATTTCGATTCTCACGGCAGCTATCGGCTGATGTGAACGCTAGCGTGACATGTTTCCTGTTGCCAGCTTTCGCCGAGTGTCCCCTCTTGTTGAATTTCTTTCTCTATGGCTATACGATGTAAGGATAGTAGCTTTATCGGTCGTAAAAACTTGTAAACATGGATTACTACCTGAATTAACAAGAATGGTGTCGGCGCGTACAAGCAAACATGAACACATCACACTCGATCACTGTTAAACGATCACTGTTAAAACACTGGCGTGAGCAAGTGCGGGAGCAGCACCTAGCGAAGTGACCTTCGTGCTGTCTATCGCTTCAACGAAAACTGAGCGGCGAAAACACAGCGCGCACAAAGGCATGAGCCGTCTACAGATCGCGTTCAAGATGCGGCGCGTGCGACCGCGCGCGCCGACGCGAACTACGCAGTTGCTGGTTGTGTAGAAGCTGCACCCCTCCCTTCCGCGCTTCCTCCTTTCGCGCGCCAGATTGAGTCGCAATCGGCAGTTTTCCCTTGCGCCCGGCCGCGAAATACGTAGTTGGTGCCGGAGCACAGTGTGACCCCTGCTTCCTCCCTCCCATCCCCTCACAGCCTTTCGCGCGACGGAAAACGTCGCGCTTGCTCTCCGCCTTCCTCCCTCGCTCACGCCAGATTGAGCTGCGATCGTTGACTCCCCTCGCACACTTTCACTCTCACATACAGCATGCGGCTAGCGACGACGACTTTATCACCGTTGGGCTTTATACGGAACCTCACGGCGACGGCAACGGCAGAAATGCGCCTTGAGTGTCTATATAATTGCTATCTTAATAAATGAAACATTTGGGCTACGTAGGCACATCAGAATCTGTCTGATTCGGATGTATATTATAATACCGCATACAAATCACAATTATTAAAAATAAAACATGTACGGCCCCTTCATGCATTCGTAAACTAGGTGACACAGAGAGAGAGAGAGCGAGCAGAACGATTAATGAGAAGAAATTGTCGCAATTTCACCCGAAAGGCGAAGCATCAATTGCGATAGCAAATTAGTAGAGAGCTACACGGAGTGAGGATAGTAGTTTTATCAGCTGTATAAACTTGGACATGCAGCAGCACCAGCAACACGCAGAACTGTTGTCGACGCCGTCGCCGTGTTGCCCGCGTTCGCACCGGACGTGCGCGGCGTTTTTATAGAAATGCGCATTTGGTGCCCCAGCTAAACGTCGCCTCCCCTCCTTTCCTCCCGTCCCCCCCACAGCCTTTCGCGCGACGAAAAAAGTCGCGTTTGCTCTCAGAGATGGTACAGCATCTGCGCCTCGAGAGACAGACACTGTGTCATTAAATAATTCATCTAGGCTTCACGCCATAGAGCCCGAGTCTTTTTCGGCGCAGTGCAAATTTTGTGGCCAAGAGGCAGACTTATACCATATGGTATGGGCTTGTCAGAAAAATAACAGTATTGCCATAATAAATCAGCCAACATGGGAGGACTGGGAGGCGGCCCTGTCTAGCTCGCACCTCGAGGAGCAACGAGCCCTCATCGAAAGAGCACGGGCAGCGGCTTTTGCCAACGGTGTCCCGCCTAGGGACCTGACCATGTCTTCGCGTAACCCAAGGTTTACTTTCTTATTTTAAAGACGATAGTCTTTCTTGGGGAACTTAAACGCTGAAAATTTGGTCTGTCTGTCTGTCTGTCTGTCACCCGATTCAGCCACCCGGCCAAAGTTGGACCACTTACTTACCGCCCACACTACTTAAACTGGTACGGCTGTTCATACTTGTGAACGCTATCGATCACAAAGTAAATATTACGCATATCTGAGGCGCAACATCACTAGGTAAGTATTAGGAGGTGTGTTCCTTTAATAGAAAATACATATATACGTAACTCTAAAGACCCTAGTTTCTTAAGCTGCGCTGAAAATGCCATGCTATGGGCGCCGACGAACGACGTTCCCCGACTGCGCGCCGACGAGCGCCCTCTGCCATGGAGGAAGGAAACCCTCTGCACAAGCTCATGTTTCCCGATGTATTGCCAGATGGCGTCCATGTCTCACGCAGCGCCTCCTCAATTTTATCATTGCCAGCCAGATGTGGCCGATTCAACATAAAGGAAGTGCTGTCTGAGGCAGGGCAAAACATAAATGGCCGCTTGATGAAATAATGCGGTAAAATGAAATCTGTTCAAACAAACCTCCATTGCATTTATCATGCCAGGACGTAAATGGTACGAGAACAGCATCACGGGTGGCCGCGGATCAGACCAGCACTCATGTAGTACGGCCGGTAGAAGACTGTCGTCTTTCGCCGACATTTGCAGCGAAGCACGCAGATACGCGCCAATTCTTTAATAACAGATTTTATAGCGTTAGCTACACTGGCCTAGCCAAGCCCGTTTCGCGCGGCACATCAAGAGCAGTGCTGCGCATGCGCAAGGATCAGTGATGTCACACGGCTTGCGCACCGGAGCGGGCACCTCTCGCGCACTCCGCCGCCGCGGCGCGCGGCTCACCGCCGCCGGTCTGCGCATTCCAGAGGAGTGACGTCGTAGCCGTGGTAGACGCACTTGCGCCGGCGCGCGCTCGCTGTGTAGTCGCCGTCTGACACTGCGCTGGAGCCGCTGCGCTTCTGACTGGCGTTTGCCAGTGTGGTATAGCCATGGAGAAGGAGAGCGCAAATGATTATGCCAGTCGTGTTGATGCTACCAGAAGCTCGGGAGTCTGCATCTATGTCAGGAATGGGATTGCTGCCAGTGAACTGCCAAACGTAGCGGTGCCTAAGGGTGAAGCCTGTGCCGTTCAGCTTGACGAAAGTGGTGTGATAATCGAAGCCGTGTATGTGCCACCGAACAGTTCCGTTAAAGACACTATAGACGTAGTGGCTACGTGTATACCTAGTCGGGCGGCAAGTGAACTGTGTGTGGTGGCTGGAGACTTCAATCGTGCTCCAGACTCTCTTTGTGTTCCTTTGAAGGACAAGTTTAACCTCGACTTAGCCAGTCTTCCAACTCCACAGACGACCCAATGGGGAAGCACCATTGATCTTGTCTATCAGAGACAGACAGACAACTGCAAATACTGTGTTGGGGCCATAGAGACGGCAGCGTGTTACTTCACTGATCACCGAGCCGTCTTTGTGGCAATAGAGAAGCAACGTGACGTTGAGCAAAAATAAATATACATGTGCCACATAATACGTATACCGCGTGTGTGTCATTGGAGCAGCAGTAAGCATGACAATCAAGCTAATCCTTGACAATCTAGACAACCAGGAAAGCTAAGAATAATCAGCTGAACCTTTGCTAACGCTACGTATATCCTGGCATAGCCGAGCTAAGCCACTGCAACTTTTTTATCATCATCATCTCTACATATGGAAAGGAGGAAAGATACGATTAATTCTACAGCCCTTCAGGGAGCACGGTGCAGAACGCGCGTTTGCTCTCCGACGTGCGTTCGCTGCCCGTGAAAGCGCGCGTCCCTCACGCCCTTTCCCTCGCACATACAGCGCCCGGAGCGCGGCGACAATTTCATCGCCGTTCACGTCCTACGGAGCCTCACGGCGACGACGACGGCGACGGCAGAAATACGCTTTGGAGTGTCCATATAATTGCTATCGCAATAAAATTGAGAGGCCACATCTTCTAGCTAACAATGAAGATAGTGGCTTGCGATTCAATGCGTTTTAATGCTGACAAAATGTTTCTGTTTCTCTGCAATGGGGCTGAGGGACGCGTCCGTCACTGAAATCTGCGGCGCGTCTCATGTTGTAATGCGCCATTTGGCCTTGCTGGCTCGTGAAGGCTTCGCATACACGGAGTCCCACAGTGGGGTGAATGAGTGAAATAACTTTATTGAGGTCCAGAGAATCCGCAGGGGAGACCCCGCGCCACCCGGCTAGTCCCACGTAGGTACCGGCTAGCCGAGCTTGACGGCCCGATCGCGGGCACTCTGGACGGCTAGGGTTTGGTCGTTGAGGTCGGGGCTGCCCAAAAGCGCAGCCCACCTATCCTCGCTGAAGGCGGAGCCGATGGCTTCACACTCCCACAACACATGGTTCAGATTGCGGAGTCAGAATGACGACGATGAACCGACCACCGCGGCATCACGACGATGGTATGACAACGAATGTATGACGGCGACTGTGTGATGACGAGATAATGACGACGATTGCCATGACAATGGTGTGAATGCAATGGGCTGACGAGGACTGTATGATGAGTATGGTTCGACGTCGACTGTATCACGAAGACTGTATGACGACAATGGCGTGACGCTGTCGGCATGATGAGAATTTAATGACGAAGCAGGAGTGATGACTGTAGAATGACGACTCGGGGATGGCTGATGACCAGCGAAGCTGTTTAGCACACGACACGGACATGACACAGAATTTTGGAGAAAGGCACAAACACATTTACTGTCTTGATCGGTAGTCATCGTGACGAAAGGTTAGCACACACATTTACTGTCTTGATTGGTGGACAATTGTTGTTTGCGGCCCGCCGGCACCGATTGCACTCTCGCATCTGTTCTCGCCGTCACTCTTCTCGGGCTCGTTGCTCCTCGGGTGTCCTGACAGTATGCGGCCTCCTCATTATGACGACAGAAGAGAAGTGAAATTCAAGATACAAAACGAAAACTTGTCTTTCTGGCTTGTTTATATACCCCCACCACCGGAGAGCGGAAGGAAAGGAAACTAGATACGCAAGGGCTTGGAACGCATACAAAGAGAGGGCGGTGTGAACGTAGACGTGGCCGACGCGGATCGCAGAGTGGCAAATCTTTGAGAAACCTTTATTATCTACCTAGGAGTCTACTAATCCTGAAAATGGTGCCTATTCATTACTGACCTAATCAATATGCATATCCGCGGAATGCCGAGGAGCAACTTGTGGATGAAGACGGCGATGAACGCGCGATTTAGACTGTTTAGAAAGAGGCACGAGCGCGTTCACGCTGACGACCTAGCTGTGGAAGAAGACGACGAGCGCGTTCGCGCGGAACCTCAGTTTTTGCTTACACACACGAAAAAATACACGGAACCCTAGCCATAAGCAGCTTCGCTGTAATAAATCCAGCCCTCACAATTGCTCGAGTGTTATAGTCATTTGGTTCTTATAAGACACCTTGATGAACAAGAAAAAAAATGAAATTTCTTGTATATTAATGAAACGTGCATACTATTTTCTAAATAATTATTATTTATAATCCTACTGAATTGCCTATATATTAGCGTGGTATGAAGGTATTTTTGTCATTGATATGTTCAACATAAGAGAAAGTCTGAGTTCATAAGAACTGTCGGCCAAGAAGACCTTTCTGGGTACAGTTGAGTTTGTCCGAGTGAACCCGGCTTAGTACAATTTTAGTGCGGTCGAGTCCAAGTACTCACGGCTGAGCCGAATTCTGGTGACTCTGAGCCCGAGTTAGCCCGGCTGAGTGAGTGAGTGAGTTAAACAACTTTAATCGGTCCACAAAAGACGCAAATAAACTAAACGTCACCTGGCTAGGCCCACTCGGGGACCATCAGGTCAAACCGGACGGCCCTCTCGCGGGCCCTCTGGACTGCCAGGATTTGAGAGGTCTGATCCTGGGTGGTGATCATTTCCTTGATCATTTCCTCTTGGGTGAAAGGAGGGACCGGCAGAGACGCAGCCCCACAGGACATGCTCGAAGTCCGCATAACCACCACACATGGGGCAGTCCGGGCTTGGGAAACGTTCGGGGTACATTGTGTGAAGTGCCGCAGGGCTCGGGTAAGTGCGTGTTTCTAGAAGTCTGAGAGCGACCGCCTGGGCCCTGCACATAGAGGAGTGCGGCAGAGGCAGGAGTCTTCTTGATAGGTAATTGTGTTTGCAGATCTCGTTGTACGAGCAGAGAGGCTCGGGTCGCCCAGGAGAGGACGCGTTACCCGGCGCATGGTCAGTCAAACCTCGTGCAGCCGAGTGTGCCTCCTCGTTGGGGTTGAGCGAGGCACCCTCAATGGTTGTAAGGTGTGCAGGGAACCAGGCCAATGAGTGATGTTTGATGTCTTTCACATTTTGAATGATACGTAGGGCCTGGGGTGCGACCATTCCCATCTGAAAGACCCTGATAGCGGTCTTCGAGTCCGAATAAATCGTATCATGTACACCGTACGTCAAAACAAGAGCAATGGCAACCTGTTCTGCAACGCTGAAACTAGAAGTGCGGGTGGTGACGCAGCTGATGATTTTGGAATCACAGTCGATGACCACTGCGGAGAAGGCTTCTTCTTGAGCGCACGAAGCAGCGTCCACGAAGCATGTTCGATCCTTGTTCAAGCGGGCATTGGCGAGCAGATCTTTACCCTGGCTCATCTTCGTCCTTCGTTGTAGGTAGGATGCATATTGCGTGGCATCCGGTGTATGGAAATACTGGATCTTACGTTGTTGTGCAGCTTCACAGCGTCGGAACCAACGACAGTGGGGTTGCGTCGCAGCATGCCCAGTATGGCTCGGCCCGCTGGGGTGCCGGAGAGTCTGACAAACTGAGAGAACTCTCGGGCTTCAACGATTTCTTCGAACGTGTTGTGGATTCCCAGCTTGAGGAGGTGTTCTGTATGCGTTCAGACGGGAAGGACAAGGGCAAGCTTGAATACTCTTCTGATTAGGGCATTGATCTTGTTGCGCTCCGACACGAGCCAGTTGTGCATTGCCGCCGAATAAGCGAGGTGGCATAGCACGAATGCGTGGATAATCCGGATCAGATTGTCCTCCCTGATTCCGCGGTACCTGTTGGCCATTCTTCGGATCACCCTGAGGGCGCTTTCAGTCTTGGAACAAATGCGTTTGACGGCGGCTCCATTGACCCCGTTAGACTGGATAAACATTCCTAGGACCCTGATAGCGTCCACCCGCGGAACGGGGGAGCCGTTACCAGTGAATAACGTAATGTGGCTTTCCGTTGCTGGCTGAGTAAAATTTTCGGGATTCTGAGTCCGAGTCAGCCCGGCGGAGCACAGTTTTCGTTAGTCTCATTCCGAGTGAGCCCAGCTCAATCTAAATTTGGTGACTTTGAATCCGAGTGAGCCTGACTGAGTATTGAGTATAGTTCCGATTAGTTTGAGTCCGAGGGATTCCAGCTGAGCAAAATTTCGGCGAGTCTTAGTCCAAGTGAGCTCTGACCAAAAATATAATTTGTTAGTGAGTCTGAGTGAGGTATGTTTATTTTGCTGACCTATGGTAAACCACCTAAAAGCAAAGCAGTATGTCACGCTTTGACAATAAGAATGACACTAGACAATCAGTGTTGTAAACTAAGCCCGCTGGTCGAGCAAATGGTTGATTTGAAATTGTAGAAAACGGAAAATAACAGAAGGATGGCAGCCTTCTGAGTGTGAGGGTGAGGAAGGGTGGATAGCCTTTTGAGGGGGGGGGTACTTGCGGACTAAAGGGGGAGCGAAGAAAACAAAAAATGAGGGCATCAGCCCACCTCTGAACAGCACGCACGCATTTAATCAATTATATTTCTTCTACAGTGATCCCCGTTATATGTTGCGTAACCATTGGCCAAGCTTCAATACTTGTGAGTCATATCGCCCTTTCTACATGCCGTGCAAAGTTCTGATGCTTTTGCTTGACGAAAAGTATTTTGCATCTAGAAGTCCTCATGCTGTTCTTGCCCCTCAAGCCATCCCCCGGCCACGTAAAGTGAATTTGGGAGATTCTCAACGCGGAGCTATGGCGGCAAGTACGACTTCGCTACGACTTGCTCAGTGCGTACTGCTATGCACAACACTCTTACTGGACCACTGAGGCGTAGTTGCAAGGTTGCACTAGTCCCGTCACTGAATGTCCATGTATTTTGTGTCGTGTCATTCTTAACCTTGAAGATTTAGTGCCCTGACATGCATGGTCACAATAAATGTTTAGTGTTTTTCTCTATCAAAATTGAGAACAAAGTCGTTTCTTATTGTGCCGACAAAACGCAGAACTATCTTTCATGGAATGTTCTCAAAAAATCTTGACAGGTTGCTTAAAATCATAGATGCTTGTAGAATCAGTTTCCGAACGTTCTTGTCACATAGTGCAATGAAAGTGAACTTCAGAAATCTGAGAGCTTTTGCGGACAAGCGGCTGCTCTGCTTTGTGCTGTACACTTATGCGGGTAGCGGTTTGATCACGGAAGAGCCTACATGAGCGGTAAGATCAGGTAGTGCGCAATCGTGCTGGAAGAAAATCCTCTGTGAAGTTTATAGAAGCTGCTCTACGTCAAACTGATAGATTAATTTCAAATGCTGTAGGCGTGTACCATTCCTGTTAATGTGACTAGAATAAAGTAGGGGCGGAGAAGGCGGCCGTTACAGATTTGACGACCTCCTTTGAGGATTGCAAAAATTTTTGAGGACCTGAAGTTAAAGACCACATTTCAGCTGGCGATCTCAATTCAAGCTTCTTGGTGTAGCCATTGTGTGTTGATATTGTTTCAGCAATACACGTTGTGCATGTTAACATTACAGCTCATATCAGAATGCCTCCTCTCAGTACAAAGAGCACTGTATATTTTTTGTCCACATCACAGTAAGTTATGGAACACTTGCAAAGCTTTAGGTGCTTCTGAAAGTTATGGGCTGTCAGATCTTGGCAGAGGCATACATTGCATACATGAAAATTACGTCTGGAGAGAGTATTGTGAAGAAACGTTACCTTACGCCTTCAAAAAAGTTTTTTTACCTGTTCCGATGAAATAATGGTGCTTGTAATACAGCATGCGCAATGCTGCAGAAAGAAAAAAACAAGAGTAAAACGGCCCATGCTATTATTGAAAGGCGCACAAAAGAGCACACTTCGGGCTTCAGCCATAGCTGCGCGTTTCTCGGTCTTGCGTTCGTGATCTAGCTTTATAGGAAAAGGCACTATCAAAGCAAGCTACCCCTAGCAACAACGAAGGCAAAAAAAAAAAAAAAACAGGCACAAAACTTTGCATATAATTTAGTGCCTCCGATGGTCTCTGTTTCTGCGTTAACTATATTGATCTGACCATTGTTAACTACCAGGAAGAAGTTTACCCCACTGGAATACCCATTACAAGAAGAATTTCATATTTTGAGCGCAATGTTTGTTTTCAAATACAGCTCGCGTAAACTTGTTATTGCGTGAAGATGGAAAAAAAATAGGCGGAACATAAAACTTTGTAAAAAAACCACTAGAACGGTAGAATATTGTAGCATAGTTTCTTGAGCTAGCCGATTATCACGCTAAGAATTCACGATCCCGTGTGCAATGTTACTGCCTGCTGATGCTCGACTTTTCTTAAATTGTTCGTTTTCCGACTCGTGTGGCATACATTTTTCTCTTACTTTCAGATTGATATAGGTATAGGAACACGAGAACGCGCTTTAGTGCCTATAAGGTCGATGCATGATTTACAAGGGTAAAGGCGTTGAAATTCAGCTTGTCTTTTATTCGATCGTTCAAAAACATTGCAACGGGATATATTTAATTAATAGATGGCGTTTTATCTTCCCTGTCATAACTTTTAACGTCGATGTACTCAACAGCATATTTCTTAGGAAGTCAGTTTTTCAGGCGGATCATTTTTCTGCAATACGTTGTAAGCTAACGTTCGTCACAGTAACATACTTTATGTTAGCTCCGGATTCAGCCGTCAATTAACCAGGAAACACTAACACATTTCTGAATACCTTTTATATGTAGTATGACAATGACGGTTTGTTAAGGATACTGGAATTGACATCTGGAATCTGCCACGGGAGCTCAGTGGCTATAAAAGTGCGTTGCTTAACCCGATTTCGCATGTTCAGTCCTCGCCTTGGTGGCCGAATTTCGATGAGCGCGGAACGCAAAAGTGCTCGTGTACCATGCAGATGGCCGAACTTCATTGAAGGTCTTCCCCCTCCCCCCACTATGGCGTGCCTCATAACGAGATCGTGTTTCTGGCAAAACGAATTCCCGAAATATAATTTATTTGACCATTTGTTGTTCGAATGATTTCTCCTGGCAATAATACCAGTTTTCTGAAACGACGTTCTTCATATGGCAACTGAAGAGACCGTTTGCATGCAAAACAGTTAAGAGCTCGAGAACGCCATGCACACATGGGGCCTCCATATGTGCCTGTCCGGTGAATTTTACTTTGAGCAGCCTTAGAGCTTGGGAAAGACAAATTGTGCATGTGAAACAGGTACAAATTTTTGTCTACTTGCAAATTTTCTTACGGTTTCAGATAGGCGAATATTGCACTGTATTTAAATGGGTGTTCATAATGTGATGCAGGCAATCCCGATGGGACGCAGATACAAGGTACGTCTTATTAGCGAAACCTCCATATATCTCGTTACGATTAGTATTGTGAGCATGCGTGTGGCTCTGCGCGATATGTAATTAACCTACACAACTTCTCAAAGCGAGCGCAGGGGTGTTCCGGCCATTTGCGCAGATCACTTCGAAGAGACCAAGAATGATCACGAGATTCAAGAACGAAAGAAGTATCGCGCAGCTGTGGAAGGGTGCCGTTGCGCAGCCAAGGCTGTTGTCAAGCGGGATAGCGCTTGGAACAGATGCACGACACGGCGAAACGTCGAGCGACCGAAATGACCCCGCAGAAACTTGAGCACAACGACACACGGCGAGCCGCCAAGCATTCAATTCGTTAGCGGAGGAACGCGAACAGTCGGTGGCACAGACATACGTTTACACGAATTGACTGCTTCAGCAGCGTGAAAAGTGACGTGTATTACAGCGCATAGCAACGTCTACAGTGCAGGCCGAAAAAGAATCAGGAAAAACAAGAGAAATGTTGCAAAAATGCCAGCCGTGTCACTGGCCAAATGCGAGGGGAATTCAGGGCGAAGCTCACTTGAAATTGCAACAACCGTAAATTGAACTACACTATCTGATGCAATATCGACGAGGAAGGACAAGAAAAAATAGATTTGGAAACACATATCGAAAATAAAGAAGGGGGCCGACAGGTGGAGTAGCACACTGGTGGTACAAAAGTTTCAAACATGCATAAGGGGCCTCAGAAAGGCAATACCTGGCTTACACCCCCTGTCTACCGACAGACTTTCCAACGTGCTTTAAGCAATTACGCCAATTCATGACTATCATCATCATCATCATCGTCGGTATCATCATCACCCTATGTTTTATGTCCACTGCAGGACGAAGGCCTCTCCCTGCGATCTCCAATTACCGCTGTCTTGCTCTAGCGTATTCGAACTCGCGCCTGCAAATTTCCTAACTTCATCAACACATCTCATTTTCTGCCGACGTCGACTGCACTTCCCTTCTCTTGGTATCCATTCTGTAATCCTAATGGCCCACCGGTTATCCATCCTGCGCATTACATGTCCTGCCCAGCTCCATTTCTTGAGCTTAATGTCAACTAGAATATCGGCTGTCCCCGTTTGTTCTCTGATCCACACCGCTCTCTTCCTATCTCTTAACATTAGTCCTAAGATTTTTCGTTCCATCGCTCTTTGTGCGGTCCTTAACTTGATCTCGAGCTTCTTTGTTAACCTCCAAGTTTCTGCCCCATATGTTAGCACCGGTAGAATGCAATGATTGTACACTTTTCTTTTCAGCGACAGTGGTAAGCTCCCAGTCAGGATTTGGCAATGCCTGCCGTATGCACTCCAGCCCAATTTTATTCTTCTGTAAATTTCTTTCTCGTGATCAGAGTCCCCTGTCAGTGATTGACTTAGATAAACGTACTCCTTTACAGACTCTATAGAGGCTGATCGGCGATCCTGAATTCTTGTTCCCTTGCCAGGCTATTGAACATTATCTTTGTCTTCTGCATATTCATCTTCAACCCAATTCTTACACTTTCTCGATTAAGGTCCTCAATCATTTGCTGTAATTCGTCTCCATTGTTGCTGAATAGGACAATGTCATCTGCAAACCGAAGGTTGCTGAGATATTCGCCGTTGATCCTCACTCCTAAGCCTTACCAGTCTAAGAGCTTGAAACTTCTAAGCATGCAGTGAATAGCATTGGAGAGATTGTGTCTCCTTGCCTGACCCCTTTCTTGATAGGTAACTTTCTGCTTTTCTTGTGGACTATACATGACTTCAAATAGAGAAGTGTGTTTATTCTGAACGACATCAGAATTATACGGATGCGCATCCAGTAGGATGCGCGTCCGTCTACTTCTGCTTGTGAAGTTACCTTATTTCGGCCGTATGAGCACGTGCGACAGGTGTCGTTCCCGGGTTAACGCCCTGGTTCCATTTTATTTTACAGCCGAAGTGTTAAAGTCCAGCTTGGTCCGTGCGCAGCGATGTTCGCAGCATAGCCAAGTCGGGAGAGGGGCACAAATGTATAGCGAGAGGGAAAGCTCTCGAGAGGGAAGAGACTGTGGCAAGGAGAGAGGAGGTAGTTGAGTGGAGAGAAGGACCGGTGGCACAGGCGGCAGGGCGGAGTTGAGCGGGAGCGGAGCCAATGCCCAGCCGCGTCGAGCGCGCGTGGTATGACGTTGGTAATTATATCAGCGCTCTCTTGTAACAGGCACGCTCTCACATCGGCGGGCTTCTTTCTCGCCCTGTACTTTCTCGAGGTAGCGCTATGGCGTAGCCGACCGCTACAACTTTGCTTAGCTTTTATCCTAGCTGCTTTCCTAAACCACGCTCTTCTTCGCCTAGCTTTGCACAACTTTGCCGAGGCTTCCCCTCATCTCCGGTGGTCATTTTTGTTTGCGACAGCAAAGCCATGCCTAATTTTTCTTTGGTGTATGCACACTGTTTTTACATGCCGTCTGGCTAGTCGGAACGATTTTGCTAGTTATCGAGGCTTTTTATCAGACACAAGTTGTATTTACTTATGAACACACCTGCAGAAATCGCTAAAGCTTTTTGTCAATTCATGAACGAATGTCTAATAAATTTGCTACAGCTTAATAGAGAAATGAAATGCTAGACCAGCAGTTGCACAAATTTTCTTTCCGAACAGAAATAACTAGAATGATTAAACTAGTGAAGTTTTCAAACTTAAAAGGGCAACTGTGCGCTTTTCGAACACTGATAGGCAGAAATATCGTAATGCTCATCTCCAACTCACAATTCTAAAAATCTAGATAATTTATCTGGTATATTTTATTATAACAACTCCGGTACTTCGTGAATTAACCCTCTCAAACTTCGCGTGATGAAACTTGCAAATGACAATATGTCCAAGTTCACGATATCGGTTAACTATCCTTATCTATTTTTTCTTGCAGTTCAACACAACTTGAATACCTATTTTAATTTCGATGCCACCTATTCATTTGTAGGTTGAAAGATGGCTATTTCTTAATAACCTTACATGCAGGTTCTAGCCTAAGCAGAATCTTAAGGCGCAAGATGACAAAATATAATAGCTTCTTTTATGTTAAAGCTTGGTGAAGCTATTTTCACGGTTGCTCATAACTGGTCTTCGTCCTTTTTTAATTATAACAGGGAAATCGGTGTTTGACGTGATGTAATTTTTTTATGGTCTCCTAAAAGCAAGACGCTCTATAGGAGCCCGCCCAAGCAGACTGCGATGCGTACAAAATAAATAAATCATCAACTTATATTGTAGTTGCTAAACACTGCAAGGTGTTATAATTTAGTTGCTGAAAGCAACCTGATATAAAATTTTAATGATTCAGCTGAAGGCACAGTGTGGCTATCCGAAATAAAAAAAAATTCACCTACTCACCTAGGACGTTTGAAAACAAACACAGGGCAAATAGAAGATATATTGACATGGCAGCATAGATAGCTCACTCGCGTCCACGGTGCACAGACTGAAATGGTGGGGTATAATGCAACTATTTGCAGCCATATGTTTTGTACTCTTCTTTTCTTTTTGACATATGAAGCACTACACAATGAATTGCAGCAACCATCATCTTGCACATTTCGCATGCGCGTGAGCAGACAAAGCGACGAGCAGTTTTTGCTCGAGGTCTATTGCTGAGTGAGCATTGCCTGAGGCAATCGCGAGGTTCCGAGAAGGAAAACAGTCAAAATATACGTAACATTTATGGCCGGTATGTGTAACTGCAACATTCCAAGATAAACTTGCGGGTTTGAACCCACGTAGTTGGGCCATCTGCAATATATAGGCACCCATCTTATAGACGCTGTCCTTCACGAACGCCATTGATTCGATACGCTAATTCAGCGAGTGCCGTTCAGGCCAGATTTCGGAAAAAATTTTGATACCCGGAAGGTTATGCCAGAGGGAAAAAGAGAGTGGAAACGTATACAGAGTAGGTCTCTAAATTTGTGTTATCGTGCAGGTTGTATGTGCGGTGCCTACTTGATGCACGCAGGTGTCGGCAGTCTCTGCGAGTTTTGAACAAACAGCTTCATTTTACACTCCGCAGAATCAACTGGCTCTCTTAGGAGGAGAGAAAATATTTTTAGAAGCAATGAGAATAATCGCTACTGTACGCGGCACTGCGCATTGTCTTCGACGTTTAAATCTTGTTTCACCCTTATTTCTAGCGGCGTGCTTCACCGGCATAGCATTATTTTGCCCTGAGCCTGTGGCTTAAAAGTTATATTATGTCTCGTGACATGCGAGTGCCTTCTAGAGCGGTTAGGATCATTGTTTTTTGTCGAAGAACAGGGCTGCACGCACTTGCCATACAGAGTGCTCACTTTGGCCAAACTTTGAAAAATATGCAAATGCTACGTAGCTGGACAGAACCAAGGCAGCGTTGTTCGCCGTCGCTTGGAGATAGAGTTTACTTTTTGCATTCCACCTATTTAGATAATTATACTAAATTATTTATTCAACTACTCAATTATTATAATTAGATGAAAAGTGTGAATGAGAAAATTGGACGTAGAGCAACTTGAAAAACTCCCGATACCGCTTTCTGTTGCTCAATATGTGCTACGTAAAAGTGTTTTTCCCAGCGTTAAGATGGACGCTAATACACGCAAAGTGCCTCGAGTGGCCAGTCGAGGGGCAATTTCGCGTGTATTCGCGGGCTTCTTTCATGGTCGTAAAACAGTTTTATGTAGCACGTATTGATACCTCGCGTATGTATCACTATGGGTATTCTCTCTGATGAATTTTTTTTATTGTTGAATTTTTGTTGATGAATTGTTTCTAATCTTCTATAAAGCTAGAAATCAACACTATTGTAGGGATTAAATGTCTTTGGAAATTACGCATTTTTGTGCGGATACAAGGTATTACAGTTTTCACGTGACGAAGCTGGGGTACTCGCTAAAGAATGCTTGCGCATTAATAAACTCAAAATTTAAAGTGCGTCCACACCTCCTTACTAGTACCCAGTTACTAGTACGTAAACGCCCTTGTGCTTAAGTCCTATTACAAGCAGGCACATTGCGGTACATGCAATCAGACCGTACGCGTATTTGAGCACAATTTGAGCGCGCAATAAGCTGGCGGTGAAATCCCAGCCCAGCCACAAGCAGCGACGCATAAATGATTATTTAAGGCATAAATTTAACATCAAATACGTGTCATGTAGTACATCATGTACGTGGGCCTACCCAATGGTTCCCCAACTGAAGAAAACACACACCATGCAGGTGGCCGTAAGCAAACAAATAGAAAGGTGTACTTACAGATGAAATGTTATTCCCGGCGTCTTCATAAGCCGATTTCAATAGCCGAAAGCAACGCACGACTTCACTATGGCCTACTGAGGTGCTGCAATGCTTTAGAAAAGCATGCAACGGTCATTAAATACCATTACAAGAGCAGCACAGCAGTACACTCCATGCTCTGCTACGACGACTAACCAAGGTGGTGCGGGTTTTTTGCCCCGAGCAAGATGGCGGCGACCGGCTTCTTTTTCGGTGAACCACCGCCACCAGGGGCGTAGCCAGGGGGGGGGGGGGGCTCAGGGAGCTTCAGCCCCTCCCCCCCGAAATTTTTTTCGTGCTGGCATGCACCGCCGACAAAAACTACCACCGACGCCGGGAATCATTCTGGATTTTGTCTGCAATGTCTTTTTCATGCTCGAAAAGACATTTCGGCGCGAACATTGCGAACTCGGGCTGGATTTCGTGGCAACGCCC
Organism: Dermacentor silvarum; assembly: GCF_013339745.2. Classification (NCBI taxonomy): domain Eukaryota; kingdom Metazoa; phylum Arthropoda; class Arachnida; order Ixodida; family Ixodidae; genus Dermacentor; species Dermacentor silvarum. The sequence continues at coordinate 148,368,448 of NC_051157.2, forward strand.
TTGCACCTGGAGTCACGTAACATAAGGAGCCCCATCCAAGCACAGACTTTCAAGGGCTTGTCGGTAGCGAGCGAGCGGGTTGCGGCATCTCGCAGCGGCCGCGGAATCTACGGAGCGCATGGATTTCAATTACAAAACTTTATGGGTATAAAGTTCTCATAAAATTTTGACGCGAAAGGTGCACTGACATTTCCAAAGACGTGCTTTAAAATATTTTCAATTCTGGAACTTTATGGGGTTAATGTTCTTTTAACTTGGGCCAACATGCGCGCACTGGAGCCCTCGTGTCCAAGCCGTTCCAGAAATGGAAGCACGCGCTCGCAATCCTTTACACACACGAAAATACTAAAGATCACGGTGACTGTCAGCTAGCAGCTGATAATTTTTTCCAAACATTTCCAGGAAGCGTGCCCAATGTGATCGATCAGCTGGACCAGAGCAGGCAAAGTAAAATATGAGAAAACAGAACAAAGTAAACGACTATTATTCAGGATTTTTTTTTCGCGGGCGACAAGGTCTGGCTCTCCGTGGCCACAGGGACAGTAGCCCTATGAATTTAAGCATAGCCCCCGCTGAAAATAGAAGTATTTTCAGAGCGTTTCTTCGCATGGGAGCTGATTGTGGAGATACATATCTGAAGAACCATTTGAAAGGTTACCCCAGTAATGTCTCGTATTTAAGCCCAGATGCACAAAACCAAATTATAGAAATTTGTGGTGAAGTTATCAAAGAAAGCCTAGATGCAAAAGCAGGCTGCTTCTCCATACTTCCTAACGAAACGACGGACACCGCTGGAATCGAACAGCCTACTGTTTGTGCAAGGTACCTAAACAAGTATGCCAACGACATCGAGGGAGTGTTTAAGGTTTTAGCAGATGCCCATCTCTCATTGCCACTCTAGGTTCTATGTAAATGTGTAAATGCTACTGCAGACTCTAGTCACCCTTCCAGTGACCCCAGCCAGCGCAGAGAGAGTATTTTTTAACAAGAGTTTATTAAAAAACTACTTGCGCTCTACAATGTCTGTGGAACGCATGGTTAGGCTGGCGCTTCTATACAGCCACAGAGACGTCGGCATCAACGTGTCCGAAGTCATTGACCGCTTCGCTCAACTTTCCCGCCGAGAGAAGTTTCTCCTTTAGATAGCTAAGCAGCAAAAATCAATGCAAGTAAAAAGCTCTGTTCCTTCAGGTCCATAAGCTTTTAATTATGAAAACGTATGACTGTTCATTAGCTTTTAAAACCGCAGAAATTTTCGCCGTTTATTCTAGCAGTTAGCATCATGATCAAAATTATCATGCGAATACGAAAATTACGAGGACATCAATAACCAATTTTGACCGACCTTGCTCATTGAAAGCCCGGCCCACGCGGCGTTTGCCAAAAACACACTCGGATATCGGGTAGTTCAGCTTGCCGCATCATCTGTGGCTTTCGTTTGTCCTTTTCTTTCCTGTTTAGCTACCTACTTTTAGTTATTTTTTGAAACGAAGCAATACTCTCCTTTAATTTTGGGTGCAGAATAATTCTTGGCGTTGTGCAGGCAGTTAAATTACACATCTTCTTACTGATTTCTCCATTATTCCTGTATTATTCTACTCATATGGCGCTGTCGCGACAGCCGCATGGCCCGAGGACATAACACGATTTCTGCGATCATAGTTTCGTTCTTGCCTGAATCATCTGTCTTGCTGTGCGCAAAGTTTACTATCTGTGACTGCGCAACATTTTTATTTGTCTTGTTTGACGCATAATATACAGTGACGTTTGCTTAAATACGTAAATTTATTGGAGACTTATACGTAATTTTAAATATCTTGTTGCGAGGTTTTGTGTATACAAGCAGTGAACTTTGTTTCCAGCGACTCTTTTTTGCCCTTTAGTGAGTTGTATCTTCGCATTTGTTTATTCCATTCTATCTTAGCATTTCTAATGTACATTTTGCAGAACTCGTACTTTTTATTTGTACTCACCGTTGCGAGTATAATCTCGGTGTAATTACAATACACGACCGGTTACACCTGCTCCTGCGCAATCTATTGCAACGAGGGACAGCGTCATTGAGGTTTTTTCCTGGCCCTTGCATATGTACAAAAATGTAAACAAGGCCAAAATATTAGTCCTCAACTTATTCATTTCATGGCCTTTACGTTTTTCATATAAGATGAATGCACTGCTTTGCTGGTTTCGAACTGATATAGTCCTAAAGTTCGTGTGATATTTTCTTTACTTATTAAATAGACAAAATTGCGGGAGCATTGACATCAGTTATTTCTGCCACAATTTTTGGGGCATACGAATATATTCTTTTATGAAAAAATACATATTTTACTTGACAGTGCATAGCGTTCAATAGTTCGTTTGCAGCATCTAACATACAACGGCATTGGCATTGACAATACAGTTATTATTTATGTATTTGATCCCTCGACAAATTCTATGAGGAGGAGGCCGCGCTGCAACCTGAGCCCCCTTCCCTGAACAAAATTTCTGGCTACGCCACTGACCTCCACTCCAGTAGTTTTAGTATATAAACTCCTCGGGCGCAGCAAACGCACTAAGAGGAAAATTAAAATTAAATTATGGGGTTTTACGTGCCAAAACCAGTTCTGATTATGAGGCACGCCGTAGTGGGTAACAATGCGATTCAAGACCTCACATGTCACGACGTTCACGGCTGCAGAGCTCACGGCTCTGCGCAGTGCACTTCAATTCATAGACGCAGAAAGTCCTGGTACATGGGCCGTGTTTTCCGACTCGAGACCGGCTTTACAAAGTATGCAGGCAGTTCTCCGACGTGGAGCTCACGAACAACTAACGTATGAAATTGTCAAACTTCACCACGACGTCAAATAGAAAGGCCACGAAATTATCTTCCAATGGCTACCTGGCCATTGCGGGATCAGTGGAAACGATCTCGCTGACAAAGCTGCCCGAGAGTCACATCAAGAACAACACAGCGTTCCCATTCCTCTTTGCAGGACAGACGCTGGAAGGCAGCTTCGTCACCTGGCACGCAAGCTCTTTTTAACAGAGTGGAACACCCCAAATATACGGCGCACGAGGCTACACGAACTGAACCCTTCGCTCCAACTCCGACCTCCACCTGGGATTCACCGACGTGAGGCATCGCTTCTATACCGGCTGTGGTTTGGAGTGGCTTTCACGAAGGCGTACTGTGCTTTGATTGGAATGACCGAAAGTGCCACGTGCGACGTCTGCGGCAGCGAAGAGAACATAGAACATTTATTGTGTCACTGCGATCTATTTCAGTCGGAAAGACAAACTTTATCGAACGCATTCCGACGACTTGACGATCGACCGTTGTCCGTGCATCGCTCGTCGGCCCACAAAGTTGTGAAGGCACTGTTGTCTTACTTGAGGACGACTGGCCTGTGTGAACGCCTTTGAATTGCTCAGGCCCCCCGCGTGCGTGCGCGAGCTTACCACGTCCTCCCCCCCCCTCCTCTATCTCATCTTTCTATTCCCTCTTTCCCGTCCCCCAGAGTAGGGTTGCCAACCAGACGCATTTCTGGTTAACATCCCTGCCTTCTCTTTCTCTCCTCCTCCTTCAAACGCACTACTTCACCATCGCGCTGGGCGAAAACAAAACGTCGGTGTCCTTGCTCTTTGACGAACATGCCGAACACGCTGAATATAGTCAATAATGATAATAAATAAATTCACTATAACAATATTCACTAGAGGAGACCCACCACTGTCACAGCTTCGCTGGTTTATCAACTTATCGTATTTAATGTAGCCCCAAAGTGTTCTGTGTTTCATTGTTTCTGCATTCCACTTCCCATACATTTTTAGATTATCTTGGTGGACGATTGAGTTGATATTTCCTTCATTTATGCATACATGAAGGTATTTATGTTGCCTGACTATGGGTATGACTTCCTGCTGAATTGATACGTCGTCACTGCTCGACTCTTCGTAAAGGATCATAGGTCCGAATTTCTGTGTGTTACACTTAAGGCCTAGATTCGTCACAACATTGCCAATTATATTCGAAAATCTCTGTAAATTAGTTGCATTGTATCCTAATAACACTATGTCATCCGCATAATCAGCCCAGGGAGATATTGTTGCGCCTTTGGCTCATTACAGATGTTAGATCAAAACCTAATTCACTGCTTTCGAGTTGTCTTTTTATATTCTTAACATAGAAAGTGCCGGATAAAGAAATTTCGGGGGCCGGGGCTAACTGCATCCTTGGGGCCCTTATGACGACGATGATGGTGATAACGAGTGGTTTAAGACGCTGAATTTTTCGAAGCCCACATGTTACGTTTGCCGATTAGTGATAAAATAAGCATCATCTTATGGGTTCGGGAAACTACTTTATTGGCGTGATTTTAGTATTAAATGACGTACACGTCCTCTGGCGATTCTGTCGCGTCTGCAAGATGTTATTCTGGTTATTCTGCTTGTTGCTACTGCTAGACATTGTAATTTGAAGCTTTATTAGTTGCGTACACAATTAAATTTTTTTAAATTGCAAAGGTATACGTTGTGGTGGTCTGGTGCCATGCTCAGAGTTATGTTTTGCCAAAAGGCTCTGTACTGAAAAGACCGGAGCCGAGCTTGGGGCTTTCGCCGAAACGAACGTGATGGCTGTCAAGACATTGCCCCGGCCGTCGGTTTTCGATGAAAATGTGGGCAGCAAGGATGCCCTGCAACTTTTTTTTTCAAATGGTCGAGCAAGTTGGGGCCCGGGGCTGCAGGCCCCATAGCCCCCACCTTAATCTGGCAGTGAAAATAGAGCGTGAACAACAATGGAGACAGAGGACACCCTTTCTTCAGTCCTCGGTGAATTCCTAGAACTTCATGGCGTTTCCTGCCTTCCCATATAATTTGTTCTCAGTTGTCTCTATATATCTCCATCAACAGCTCCTTGAAATCTTCATTTATGCTCTCGTGCTTGAAAAAATCCCATAACAGGGACCTGCCTACGTTGTCGAAAGATCCCTTAATATATAGATAAGCTATTCATAAAGGTCTATTCTGAGCACTTGAACTAAGCGTTTGCCTGGTCAGAACCTATTCTGTAGTTACTTCTGCATGTCGTTTTTAACAGCGGAGTTGTTTAAGCCAGCCGTAATGTGTGCCGTGAGCCACAAAACCTCGCCGAGATATGACGTCACTGCGTTGCCTAGCAACCCCATAACAGCTGTGCGATAGCTTCGCAAGACTCCGCGTCTAGACACTGCTTAACAACGGAGCTGTTTCAGCCGCCCATAATTTGTGGCGCGAGCCGCAAAACCTGCCGCACGATGACGTCACTGCGTTGCCTAGCAACCACCGTGCTAGCAACCCTATACTAGCTGTGCGATAGCTTCGCAATACTCCGCGCCTAGACACTGCGCGCAACGCGTCTGCTCCGCTTGCCATAAACGTTCTGTGTAGCAGGTGTGAAGGCGGAGTTGCTAGTGTGCGGGTGGTAGTAGCAGTCATGGGGAGACCGAGGAAGAACCGCACTCCCGAGGAAGAGGCCGCTTTCTGGGAATCACGCCACTTGACCAAATAAGAATACAATCGTCGGTGTCGAGCTGATCTTGCACAGAGAGCCGAGGAAGCCTTAGCCAAGCGACGGCGCAGAGTCGAAGATGCCGAGTACGCCGATCGAGAAAGGAAACGAAGGCGGATAGGTATGCGGAACATGCGCTAACACCCAGACTACAGAGTAGCCGAGGCATCGCGACGCCGAGCTCTTAAGACCAAGGGAGGAGCGTACGGCCGTTTCGAGCACCAAAACACCTAGCAAAACCTAGCAAAAACATCGTAAAACTACAAGCAGGCGCGCTTCTGCCGCGCCTGCTTCAGAGGCGTGGCAGAAGGGAAGGGCCCCCACAGTGACGTCACGCTGTTTGCAAACAGGGAGACGTCTATTAACTCTAAGCTTAAGGTGCCTCGATAGCAGCGCCGCCGTTCAGAGTGGAGACACCCTCTGATCCAGTCATCGCCGCTACGGCGTACTTACTGTGGTTTACAGCCAACTGAGTGCGCGTGTGCATGACAGTGCATTGCGTCCCATCTCCCTCTTTTCCTAAATCAAAATTACTCAGTTCTGGCATCGGGTATCTTCGTGGTGGTCGGCGGTTGCGTTCGCTTCTACGCAGTTGTGGCTCTATGGTTCCCACTGTGAGTCGATGTTATTGTGTGGGCGCCAATGAGTCTGCCGCAGTAGTGGGTGCCAGACGGAGGTGTTCTCTGGTGCGCTGCAACTGGAGCCCATCTTCGGTCTCGATAATGTAGGCCCTCGGGCTGTTGGGAGGCTTGACAACTGTAGCAGGGCACCAGGTTTTTGATGGCACGCTGTACACTGTGAGGAAGACCTGGTAGAAGCCTTGTGCCTCGGTTGTAGAAGGAACGTTGTTTACTCCTGATGTCATGGAGCCGCCGTTGCACGTCTTGAGGGGGTATGGTTTGCGGTCGCATGTGGATTTCTGTCACTGGTAGCAGCGTGCTCGCCTGTCGGACCATAAGTCTCTGCATCGGAGACCCCAAGTAGGAATCGCGAGGCGTATTTCTCCACTCAAGCAATGTAGCACAAAAATCCACTGTACCGTACCGATACCTCTTCAGTAGTTTTTTGGCTTTTTGAACGGCACGTTCAGCCATTCCGTTTGATCGGGGGGTAATAAGGACTGGAACAGATGTGGTGCAAGCCAATCATACCGACAAAACCACGGAAGTTCTGGCTGCTGAATGGCGGCCCATTGTCGGTGCATATTCGCTGCGGGAAGCCGTGTGCGGCGAATAAGTCGGCGCAAGCAGCAATCACCTTGTCGGCTGTTGTCAGCACGGGCCTTAGTTCGAAAAAGAAAGAATAAAAGTCAACAACCACCAAGTACTCTATGCCATTGCGATAGCAAATGTTGGTTCCTACAACTTCCCAAGGTAGTCTTGAAATTTCATGATTCACCATTGGCAAGCGTCGATTTCGTAGCTTGTGTTTCTGGCAAGTCTCCCAGCGTCGGGCAACTTCTATATCGCTGTTTATAGAAGGCCAAAAGAGCACAGTTCGGGCACGTGCCTTCATTTTGCCTGCTCCTCCATGCGTGGCATGAATGCTGGCGAGTACTTCTATGCGCGTCTTGACAGGAATAATGAGGCGGTTGCTCCGCAACACGAGACCGTCTTGCGTATGTAGCTCGTCACGAAAGCTCCAGTAGCAACGCAGTTTGCCACTGACACCAGCTTTGCTGTCCGGCCACTGCGCGCTATCATACTGTCGAAGTCGCATCATCACTGGGTCCTCGTTAATTAGTCTCTTGGAAAACTTGGCGCAGCCGACTTTCTGAAACCTGAAGACAAGCAATGGTATTCACATGGTAATTCAGGCACTGTTCTTTCAGTAGCCCTTTGCTCGGGAATCGCAATAAAGCGTCAGCGACAAACAGCTGCTTTCCAGGTGTGTATTTGACGACTATTGGGTACCTTTGTGAGCTGAGGCGCATGCGCTGAAGTCGTAAAGGGCATTGGCATAACGGCTTCTTAAATACCATTTCCAGTGGCTTATGATCCTATTTTACTACAACTTCAGGCTGTCCGAAAGGGTAGTCACGAAATCTTTCACAGCCGTGAACGATTGCCAGCATTTCTTTTTCAACCTGGGCACACTTTTGCTGCGTTTCTGTCAACAAACGTGACGAGTACGCTAGCGGATGCCCATCCTGTATAATTACTACCCAATTCCGTTCTGGCTGGTGTCTACCGATAGCCTGGTCAGTTTGCCCTTCTTTTAATAGCTTAATACAGGAGCGGTGGCAAGCGCTTCCTGTAGAGCCGTGAAGCTTGTTTCTTGACGGTCTTCCCAAACCCACGTGACCTACTTCTTTAGTAGCTCTCGAAGTGGCTGTGAGGTTTGACATATTCGGAATAAAGCGCGAGACAAAATTTACCATGCCCAGGAACGTCTGCAGCTCCTTCTGGTTGCTTGGCGTCTGGACTTGCAAGATGTCTTCTAGCCGCTGTGTTTCCAAACTCAGCCTGTCACGTGTCAGAACGTGTTCTAGGTACTGGACAGATTCCTGTAAAAAACGGCATTTATTTCTGCTGAATTTCTGGTTGTACTCTTGGCATCGTCGCAGGACGTTTGCAAGGTTGATGTCATGCTCGCTTCTCGTTCGGCTCCACACTAGAACATCGTCTATGACAACCGCTGCGCCTTTGAGGCCTTCTAGTACCTGTTGCTTGGTACGCTGAAATATTTCCGATGCGGACGAGATTCCAAACGGCATGCGTAAAAACCTGTAACGGCCATAGGGAGTGCTCATTGTACAGATTTTGTAGCTTTCTTCATCTAGCTTTATTTGCCAGAAACCGGAGGCTTCGTCCAAAGTTGTAAAGTACTGCGCGCCACTGATCGAAGATGCTATGTCTCCCAATGTTGGCATAGGAGTGCTCGCGAAACAGTGCTTTGTTCAGATCAGAAGGGTGTAGGCAAATTCGTACCTTCTCTCCTTTAGTGACGACGACCATGTTGCTGGCCCACTCCGTCGGCTCTGTCACTTGCACGATCATTCCCGATGTCTCCATGCGGTCCAGCTCTGCTTTCACCTTGCTTTGCAATGCTATTGGAATCCGCCGTGCTGGTTTCACCACTCCCTGGGAACCAGGCTTGAGCTTCAGGTCGTAAACTGTACCCTCCAATTGACCTAGGCCCTCGAACACGTCTTCGTAAGGCTTTGCAGCATCGTAAAGCTCTAGTTGCTCGACAGAAGAGACTCTTTGGAGTAAGCCTAACTCTTCAGCAACTGCGCCGCTCAACGTCACGGCAGCTTCGTCGTCCACAACAAAAAAAGTCTATCTGAATTTTGCTTTCTCTCGTTGCAAGATCGAGATGAACTTGTTTCGTTGCTTCTTTCTGGAAGCCAAAGAATGTGTTTAAAACTACGTTACAGTCGTGTGGCGGCTTTTTGTTAATTTCAGCAGCTGGCTGCGCGCGATAATTGTGCAGGTTGTGCCTGTGTCCAGCTTACAAAAAAATTGGTTTTCCTTCTATCTGAACGGTAGCCTTCCAGCGATCATCTTTCCCACGGGCATGAGATACTGTTTCCAACCAGAAATCGCCTAGCGTTTCGCCGTCTTGCGTTTCAATAGATAATACCTTTGGCTCTTTCGGGTCAATTTTCTTGGGCATCTTGCAGGCTATGGCGAAGTGATTCCTTCCGCTGCATTTTCTGCATGTGCGCCCTTTTTCGGGGCAGACATGGTCAGTCTGATGAACCTTTTCGCACTTTGTGAAACGCCGACCTTTTGCCTCAGATAGCGCGTTCATATCGGCAGCGTAATGACTTTTTGGGCATGCCTGTATTTCTTCGCACTGTTCCTTGCCATGTTCTCGCGAGCGGTACATTTCTGTCATCTTTGCGAATGAATCATTTTCAGAGACGAGCTTTTCTTCCATCTTGTTGTCTCTTATTCCGAGAATAATACGGCTTCTGAGCATACGTTCTTCGATTTCCCCAAACTAGAAACTTTTTTTGCTAGCACTCGTAAGTCTGTTAACCAGTCGCTGAAGCTATCGCCCTCATTTTGGTCGCGCTTTCCAAAACGAAACTCATGATAGGCTAGGTTTAGTGCCGGCTTGTAAAATGCCTCAAATTTAAGTTTAAGGACTTCTACGTCCGACTTCTGTTCATCCGGTGCAAAAGCTAAAGTGTTATACGTCTTGCGCGCGTCCTCTCCTATAATCATAAGAAAAGCGGCTGCCCGTACCTGTTTGGTTTGCTAGTTTATGTACGTTGCCGTTGCGAAGAGCTCGAACGCCTGCCGCCACGTCTTCCAACTTTGCCATACGTCTCCTGTGGTGTCCCGGACTCTCGGAGGTGGCAGTAGCGTGGTTACGGGGGCGCTGGTCTGCTGGCGCTGTTGCTGTTCCCCGTTCTCGTACTATAGTTTGGACCTTCGAGCCACCCTCGTTGGCTTGCTACCCGTCCGCTTTTCTTTCACCGGACATCGGCAGCAGTCCGACCACTTCTGACACCATGTGGTTTACACGAGAAGTGCGTCAACAGGGGCTTTACTGAACGAAACACACTCTTATATACATACTACCAAAGGGGGCGTTACAGCCAACTGAGTGCGCGTGTGCATGACAGTGCATTGCGTCACACTTACCAGAAGGGGGTAGTGTGTTGAGAAGCGGCGTGCGCCATGCATTCGCGTGAGGCGGCAAGCTTAGAAAGATCGGCACTTGGACGCCGGACCATTCACGCCGAACTGATTAATCAATCAATTATTAATGCACTATTGGCTCGATATATTGAAGTTACAAAATGATTGAGTAGTTTCTTAATTATTCGTGTTGTAATTATTTACTTTTGCCATATCGAATAGAATGTTGATCTTATGACTTATATATATGGAGTTAGCAATCTTTTATTGCGATGGCAATTACATGGACACCCCAAGCGCATTTTCGCCGTCGCCGTCGTCGTCGCCGCGATTTTCCATGTAAAGTCCAAGCACGATAATATCGTCGCCGTGCACCGAACGCTGTATGTGCGAATGAAAGCTGTAAACCGGCGATCGCGGCTTAATCTCGTGCTTATTTGCGAGGGAGAAAGCCGGGCGGAAGCGCGCCGTCTTATGTCACACGGGAATCACAGGTAGAGGCGATGGTGGAGGGGGCGGGGGGGGGGGTGCTTTCTACTCCGGCAGCGGCTGCTGCTTAAGGCGCGGCCACGCGGGCCGTATCTTGACAGCCATCTGCGACGTGCACAAAGTGCGCGCCCGCGCGCAAAGCGATGTGCGGTGCGCACAAAGTACATGCGCCGAGTTCCGGTAGCTTCGTATGCGCTGTGCTTTCGACGTTTAGCTGCGTTGAAACGCGAGACAGCACAAAGGTCAATTCGCTCGCTGGTGCTGCCGCGCTTCCTGGCTGCAGCGTTTTGACAGCGAGTTTCGGCGGTCATAGAGCGAGGCGTGTTCATGTATAACTGTGCGCGCGTGATACCGTGCTTAAACGGATGTTTGGAAGTTTATACTGCCGATAAAACTAATATCCTTACGTCGTATAGCTGTATACTAATTTGCTTTGCAATAGATGCTTCGACGTTCGGGGAAGCTGCGACATTTTTATGTGCGACGCACTTTAGTGGCCCGGGCTGTCGGCGTGTAATGTGATCTCATGTCGTCGTTGTCACGCGCAAAAACAGGGTCGAAACAAGTGCAGGATTGATCAAAACCGGTTCAAAATAAACTAAAATGATGCAGAATAATTTAAAAGATAGGAATAATCAAGCATTAAACGCATTAATTAGCAGAAACTCGCGAAAATCGTTTCCCAAACGCCAGTCTGGTACAAGCGCAGCGCAAGAGAGGGTGCAACCATCCAACAAGCGCTCGATTCCTCCTACTCCAGCGCTACTCCTGCGCTAGATCAGCGCGCGCCGTGTGGCAAGAGAGAAGGAACAGGGGTTTATGAGCATTTGGTGCGCTCTGGAACTTCCTTTGTGCCATGGACGCCGAGCTGCAGGCGCGCATCGAGCGACAACGCTGGCGCATCACTGCTTCGCACTTCCCCAGGTTTCACAATAGTGGAGCAGCATTAGCGCTGGATTTGAACTACACAAGCGCAGGATTTTTACACAGTGAATTGGTTGAGTTGTCCCTGCATAGAAAGGAGTAGGTTTGCCTTGATACCTTTTTTTCAAGTGCCACACGTAATTGTAAGAATTGTATGCGCATCTTCAGAGTTGTTGATATTACGGAGCCTAACAATCTATAAGCAACAATAGTAACTTCTACTGTTAAGTATTGTATAACTTTGATTTCATGCTTTTATGTAACAAGTTGACGTACACTCCCTTTAGTTATTGTTAGCCTTTCCTAAACCCCCTCATGCATCACTCCACCACGGAGCCTGTGATGATCTTTGATAAAATAAATAGATAAAACTTCAAACATTCACAAGTGCAACCAATGCAACTTTGCGGTCTTTGCAGAGCGTATCGGGGGAAATAAGCGGCTCCCATACAGCGCATGCAGAAGTGGTGCCACCTCGCGACGTCCACAAGAGGAGCGTCCACCACGGGCACTCCCTGAACACACTACCCTTTTCTAGGACACTGTATCGCCGCTAACTCGCCGCCTTTCGACAGCGCCGGCGCCATATTGGTTCTCTCTCGCGCGGTCGTGTACTGCTGTTGCTGCCTACCGGATGTCTTTCTTCAGCGTGTTTTCGGTTAGTTTTGTGTATGTGTGCACGTATGTGGTAGTGGTGGAGGGGGTGGTGGGAAATTGTAGCAACAGGCGGGTTTAGCCTGACGAACAAGGCCGGCAATTGCTCCGCCTGAGCGTCTCTTACAATATCGCTGAATGGTTTCATCATATGTCCATCAAACCAGTCTCTCTTAAGAATTCCATAAGGAGACGAGAAGTTTCTGTGCGGGCTATAATTGATCCCTCGGGAAATACAAGGTATTGCAGGCACGCATGCGGAAGGGTCCTTTTTTTGTAGATTCTCCAGGAGAGCGTCCCTTTCAACTTGGAATTGCTGGCACGACCACAGAAAGTGTTCAATATCTCCTGTCCCGTCACATGCCATACAGTTCGGAGAATTGATTCGTCCCGTCTTAAATAACCAGGCCGGTGTACTAGCCGATCCTGTCCTGATTGGATATGAAAGTGATGCTTCCTCTCGATGAAATCTCTTGGTTACGCAGGGCATATGTGGTTGAACCCAAAGCAACCCAAAGTGATTTCGAATGTCCGATTTTTTTCACTTGATTACTCTTTGGAGCCTTGATATTGGGAGGATGATAGAGGGCTGCGTGTGCAAGCGCATCAGCTTTTTCGTTGCCAGTAATACCAATGTGGGAGGGAATCCACTGAAACTTTACCGTGAAGCCTTTGTTCTTGAGTTCTTTCACAAGGGCTAGTGATTTGCGTGGGAACTTTGGTGGATGGCAGACCGCGGTATAGTTGTTGTAACGCGACCTTTGAGTCCGCAAGGACAACAACCTTCTGCGAAGGTAGATTCTTTAGTTTGCGCAGAGCAGAAACTATTGCTACGCCTTCCACAACTGTCGACGAGGCCATACAGTCCAGACGGCCAGAGCATGTATATCTCAGGGAGGGAACACAGAATGCAGCTGCACAGCGGTCTTCGTCTACTTTGACAGAGCCATCTGTGTGTACTTGTAGGTGGTCCGGGTAAGTCGTGTGCAAATGTTCCAGGACTAATGACTTGGCTTCTGCAGATGGAATGCAGCTCTTAGAAGCTGGCGAAACCCAGTCATGCACGGCGGTAGTTTTCGACCCTGCTCGACAGACCAAGTGAGTCTTGCGCACACCATCTTCTCCATTAGCTTCGCTCCACAGGAGGTCAGCGATACCGGTCTGTATGAGTCCAGAGCTGCAGGATTCTTTCCAGGCTTCAGAACCGGTACCACCCATGCTACCTTCCATAAATGTCGGATATCGCCTCTGGCCCACACTTTGTTAAAGAATGCCAGCAAGTCACGTCGTTGCTCAATCGTGGTATACTTAAGTCGCATGTGATGTCCTCGAATGTCCAGGGCGGTTCTATCTTTTCCCTCTGTCTCGAGCAGCGCAATCCTAAGACGCGAAGTGTGTTCAGTGCTGCATAAAAATGTGACCGCGGCCTGTTACTTATGCGTCTTTACAGGGCTTTGCCGGCCGTAGACTCACTCAATCGTAGTAACTGGATCATGAGACTCTGGGAACCCTGAAGTCGCAGAGAGCGTGACTCAGCTTCGTAGAGCACTTTCTTGTTCGACGCTGGCTGAGGGACTTCAAGGCAAAGTCGAATACCTTTTCTGTGGATGGCTTCTAAGCGCTCGTATTGGCTAGCTGAGGGTGACATCAGGGATAGCTGGTATAGGATCCGACTGGTAACCAACGCTGTATGTAGCCGTAGCATCGACGTCGGGTGGTTGCCCCAGCCTATGCCAGCGACTCGCTTGAGCACATGTAGCCTCTGTGACGATGACGCCACAACGTGGTCAACAGAGCGGCGCCAGAGTAGCCTGTGGTCCAAGGTAACGGCAAGAAATCGGACGTTGGTGACTTGTAGAATGTGGTATCCGTCCATATTCAGCTTCAAGAGTGTAGATTTTCTTTTAACTCCAGGAAATAGTACGAATGATGATTTCTCTGCTGATAGTGATAGTCCAAGCGTTGCCAAGTGGCCCTGAATGGCATTTACTGCTCCCTGGGCTATTCGTGCGAGGCGCCGATGCTGGTAGCCGGAGACCCATATGCAGATATCATCGGCATATATAGATAACTCTTGTACTCTTTAACTATAGATAACTTTAGTACTCTTGGGAGACTAACCATGGCGATGTTAAACAATAAGGGAGATAAAACACTCCCCTGTGGCACGCTGCGAAATATACCTATTTCATCGCTCACAGTGTTACCAAGACGGACTCTGATGCGGCGATCATTGAGAAACGTATGTATGAAGTGCAAGAGATGACCCGTGACGCCCATAACTTGTAACTGGCTGATGATGGCTGTTGGAGACACGTAGTCGTAAGCCTTGGAAATATCCATAAAAACAGCAAGTGTCGACAGGCCATCCGCACTGTAATGTTCTATGTGGCTTAGCAGGTCTAGCACATTGTCTTGAGCACTTAGACGCTGGCGAAACCCAGTCATGCACGGCGGTAGTTTTCGACCCTGCACGACAGACCAAGTGAGTCTTGCGCACACCATCTTCTCCATTAGCTTCGCTGCACAGGAGGTCAGCGATACCGGTCTGTATGAGTCCAGAGCTGCAGGATTTTTTCCAGGCTTCAGAACCGGTACCACCCATGCTACCTTCCATAAATGTCGGATATTGCCCCTGGCCCGCACTTTGTTAAAAAATGCCAGCAAGTCACGTCGTTGCTCAATCGGTAGGTTCGTCAGCATCTGATTACTGATGCGGTCAGGTCCCACCGCACAGCAACGTCGGAGGCTGCTCATAGCTAGTTCCATCTCTCTCAGTGTAAAAGGAGCATCCATCGGAGACGACGATAGCGTCGGAGGCGGGTTGGTTGTGCCGGCTGACCTTCCAGAAGAGTATACTTGGGCAAAGGCATTCGCAAGACAATCGAGCGTCTTGCCTAACTTAAATGCTAGGGCTTCAAATGGCTTGTTTGGTCGAATGTTTCCAGCAAGGTTATTAACGACCCACCATATCCTTGGAACTGGCGTGAAGACCGATAGGCTTGCACAAAATGCTGCCCATTGATCTTTTCTTAGTTTCTTCGTGTAACGTCGAATCACTGCGTTAATTCTGTTGTATACTGTCTTAATTGGTGGGTCACCCTTCGTCCTCATCAGCCTTCGTTCCGCTCTTCTACGAGCAGCGCATAGATTTTTTAGCTTTAGATCCGGAGCGGGAAAGTGGTCGGGTAGCTTGAGCTCAGCGGTAGCTAATCTCTTGCTACGTAGCATGTCCGCGAACAGTTCTCCAGATGATTCACTTAGGCTATCCCTGTATGTATCCCAATGCGTCACAGGACAGGATTTTCGGCCGTTGGTTCTATATCCAGTAATGTTGACGAAGACAGGAAAATGGTCACTACCCATTCTATCTTTACTCGTCGTTGACGATGTGAGGATGTCTGCTGAGTATAATGTCAAGTCAATGACAATGTAAGAGGCCGGTGGTCGAAAAAAAATTTCACCGCATATCCACGGGGTGAATGATGATGAGTGGGCGAAGCTCCGGAGGTTCATGACTCTTATGTGAAAATTCGCCCATTACATCACCATGAAAGACGTGAGAACCAGTGTGTGAGGTTATATAAGAACTTTAATTCATTTTCTTAGATGAGGTTTGGCTTCCCTTGTCCCTTCCAAATGACGGCTTTATGGTCCGTGAAATGCAAGCAGAGCGGTTCTTGTATGGGTTGCAGTTGGACGTTCGGTGATGCTGAGATTGCCCCGAGCCTGCTCGGGTCCGTGAAATGCATATCTTGTACTCACCGCTGCCGGCGGGGAACTCGCGATGGAGAACGGCGATGGCATTGCCCCGAGCCTGCTCGTTCCTGATGGCGGATAACGTGACGAAGTTGTTGGCAAACCACAATCTGTCGCAGACATTGCAGCTGTGGCCGAAACTGTTGTCTAGAAAGTCGCGCTTGAAACGCGCGTTTGCGCCTACGGGCAGAGCTCGCTTGAGGCGCTTGACAGCAGCTTCCCGCGCTCGCGCAGCCTCGGGATCCGCCCGCCTGTACGCGCGTTTCCTCGCCGCTTCTCGGGCTCTCACAGTTTCTGGATCTGCTTTTCGGCGTCGCCCTGCACCTTCTGCTTCGCGGGCTCGAACGTCGGGATCCGTTTCTCGGCGCCTCCGTGCAGCTTCGGCTTCGCGGGCTTTCACCTCCGGGTTCTGTCTGCGAGCGCGCGCTGCAGCCGCTTTCCGTGCCCTCCACTCCGCCGCCTTGTCTTCCATATGGCGCAGCGACTCCGAGCGAAAGAGGAAGCGCGAAGAGCGAGCGCATTTTATAGTTCTCACCCTTAGCGGTCTCCCATCGCACTGCATCGAAACATCTCGAACGATCGCCTCCATCCAATGATCTAGTGATCGCTCATCACACTATGCGCTCCAATACATCAGAATGGTGGTGATGATGATGATGATGATGATGATGGTTTAATGGCATCCCCTTTGAAACGGGGCGGCGACAAATAGTCACCCAGCCTGCTTGATTTAATCAGGTATACTATACATGTTCTTTATCTAGCATTTTTGTATACCTCTCATAATTCTTTTTCTTCTTCAAAAATTTACCTTGTACCGCTACCTATGATTTTAAGAGATCAGGTCGTATCCATCTTCTCCCTGCTTTTTTTCCACCAGTACTCTAATCGTCTCTTGCTTATCTCTACGGCTGATCTGTTGATGTTTTCCTCCACTTTAAACCCAAGCTCTTATGGGAGTTGCACGTTACCTATGGTTCTCGCTGGGTGGATCCCGTCGCATTTCATTAGGATGTGCTGAGTGGTCTTTGTATCTTTACTGCAGCATACACATGCCTCATCTAGTTCCGAATATTTGCTCTAGTTCCGGTATATTTTGGTGCTTAGGCAACCGGCTCGAGCCTCAAATAGCAAGGTACTGCCCATTCTGTTACGTACACATTTTCCCTCCCAATTTATTTCTTCTCATTCTTGTAAATCTCCACTGTCCTTTTTATTTCCATTCTTTGCAACCAATTCACGGTGTCTATTTCTCTCACTTTCTTTCTGATGACTCCTGGTTGTCTATTTACAGTTTCGATTATCCTGTACTTGGTTGCCAAGCCCGGTACACGGACTTGGCACGATGATGATGATGATGATTTATTGGCATCCCCTTTGAAACGGGGCGGCGACAAATAGTCACCTAGCCTGCTTGATTTAATCAGGTATACTATACATGTTATGTATGTATGTATGTATGTATGTATGTATGTGTGTATGTGTGTATGTATGTATGTATGTATGTATGTATGTATGTATGTATGTATGTATGTATGTATGTATGTATGTATGTATGTATGTATGTATGTATGTATGTACATGTATACATGGAGCGAGCGCCACCAACGCCATCTAGTGATCACTTCACGAACTAGACGAGGTGGCTACGACGGAGGAGAGACTGACCCACGGCGTAAGGAGCTTCGCCCCTAAAACGTTGGTTGTTTGTCATTCGCCACGCAGAGTCCCTCAGCATCTAAAGCACTAACAATTTTCTTCCCACGTGCATCAGTCACCTTGTCGCCCCAAAGAGTATGGTGTACGTTAAAGTCCCCACATATAATCCTCGGAGCCGGGCAGCGGCTGCACATTCAGCAGGGCAGCGGCTCTTACATTCACGGTTGCTCTCAGGGTCAGTTGGTTGCCTCTGTCCCGGTGTCAGGTCAGGCGTAGTCATGACGGAGCGCCCGTTGCTACCAGATCGGGCTCTTCTGCAGGCTCCTATCGAAGCGGCGGGAGGCGAAGGTGCCCCCGGCCTCCGGTAGGGAAGGTATCTTGGCGAGTCGTCCGACGTCTTCGACAATTCTGGTTCACGAAACGTCGAAAAAATGCAAAAACACTAGGGAGAGAGACAGCAGTGCAACTGTGTCGAACCAAACTTCTTCTTCCTTCCCACGTATGTGCACACATACACAAATGTACGGGAGTGCGCCACAATGAGCTTGGGGCTGCGCCTGCGCGTATGCGTTTATTTGTGCGCGGCGTGCCAGCTGGTTAATAATGTGCAACTGCAATGCAAAGTGCGCACGTATCGACGCTATACGGCGCGCATCTCACATCGCGTGCCAAGTGGCTCAATATGATGCTAATGATGACGATGATGATGATATTTATTTATTTATTCACTTATGTATCACAGTATCCACAGCGCCATTTCTGGCATTACAGTGGGGCGGGGGGGGGGGGAGTTGAAGAAGGAAAAGGTGCACAAAGTACTACCGCGCACACGCGGCGGAAAAAAAAAGAACATTGAGATAGGAAAAACACAAAATTATTAAACATAAAAATTTCACAGCAAGGAAGAAAATGAGTCATTTGATGTTATGGACACTATCTCCTCAGGCAATTTGTTCCAGTCAGAAATTGTTTTGGGAAAGAAAGACATTTTGAAGAGGTCAGTCCGGCACCTGTATTCTTTAACTTTGAGCGAATGGTCTCTTCGGACGGACACATAATCTGGGCTAAATATATATTGGGTTCGGTCAATTCCAGTTCTTGAATGAAAAATGTTATGAAAAAATTTTGACCGAAGAACTTCCCTACGTTTTTGAAGTGGGTCCCAGCGCAAAGTGTTTTTCGCACTCGATACGCTGAAAAACCTACCATATAGTCATTAAAAAGGAACGAACGGCCAAATTCTGAACTCTTTCTAGCTTTTGTATGTCAAGTAGAGATTTCAGGTCCCAGACTGTGCAAACATACTCAAGTATGCTTCTAACATTTGATATATATAACAGTTCTTTGGTTTTTACAGGAAAATGTTTGGCGTTACGACGCAGGAAGCCCAAAGCGCGGCAGGCTTTGGCAGTAACAAAATCGACATGGCGGTGCCAAGACATTACACTGGTCAAATATACACCAAGATATTTAAATTCTCAGACTGACAGCAGTTTGCTACTGTTAATGCTATGCGTGAAATCATGAGGAGTCTTTTTTAGTGAAACACATATGTACAGACTTTTGTAAATTAATATCACACCATTGAGCTACTGTACGTAAGTCCTGTTGTAATGCTGCGCAGTCACCTCGATCGTTGATAATTCTATACAAAGCACAATCATCCGCGAAAAGTCGCATGTGTGAAGAAATACCTGTGACAATGTCGTTCATGTAAATTATGAAGAGTAAAGGACCCAGGACGGATCCTTGAGGCACCCCTGAGGTCCCATCAACGTCATGCGACTGTTTCCCGTTGATAACAACTCTCTGACGCCTCAGGCTCAAATACTCCTTTATACATCTAATAACGTTCTCATTTATGTTGTACCAAGACAATTTTTCTATTAATAACGAATGTTCCACTACATCAAATGCTTTGAGGAAGTCAAGAAATAAGCAGTCAACAGAATTCATTTTATCCAGTGCGCTTGTTAAATCATGAACGAATTCGGTAAGCTGGGTGACACCCGAGTAACCACTGCGAAAACCATGCTGATGGGTATTTAATAATGAGTATGCACTAAGATGGCTCATAATATTAGTATAAAACACGTGCTATAAAACTTTACATATCACACTGGTCAAAGACACTGCTCGATAAAATGAAACAATATTTCTAGGTCCAGATTTATGTATAGGCACAACGTTTGCAAGTTTCCATTCATCAGGTAGAGATCCGTCCTGTAATGAGTTGGCGAAAAGAATCTTGAGGTACTTTGACAGAGAGAACGCACAAGAAGAGAGCAGGATCGTGGGTATGCCACCTGGTCCGGTGGCACTGTTTTCTTTCAGTCTTTCTAAGAGCGACACAATTCCTCGCTGATCGAATACAACGTCCGCCATGGGCTCAGCCCTGATAAAGTCAGGGCGACATTCGGCAGGGCTAATGTTGATTTCAGCAGTTGAAAACACCGATGATGATGATGATGTTACTGGTGATTTATTGGCATCCCTCTTGCAACGGGGCGGTGACAAACAGTCACCTAGCCTGCTTGATTTAATTATGAATGCCATACATATTTTTGATTATAGCATTTTTATACATCCTAATCTTCATTGTCTTCCTCAAGAAAATCGAACCATTTCTCGGCCAACCCCCGTAATAGGTAGAAGCCTGGCGACAGCTGCGACGGACAACGGTGGCGGCGGCGGCGGCGGCGGCGGACAACATCGCCAACCGAAACGGCTATTGGGATGAGCCCATAACCGCTTACGCTGTAAATCTCTGCCATTATTTTCTGTTTGCATCGAATTTCATCAGTTCTAGTTGCGGCAGCTTAGACTTGGCGCTGATCAAAGTTTGGTTGCTAGTCGGGTGCGAAGCTTGTGACGTACGGCTGTATTGAAGTTCGAACTATAGTTTCGATGTCGTTGTGACAACCTTGTCTCTATATTTGCTAGCATCTAAGGTCTCCCTCTCGATCAGCTTCTCAGGTGCCTCGTCTAAAACGCTCTCATCGATCTTCTTGATCTGCAGGTAGAGCGTATCGATCCGGTCACACAGGACGCTCACCTAATTGGCAGAGAGCTCTTGCTGTCCTCGTGGTATTGCCTTCGACTTCGTTTAACATGCCGTCCAGTTGCGAGCGCAGGATTTGGCGCCGACGGTTTCAGCAATCCACGAATCAGCTGGCAGCAGGCAACGCAATGCGCCGGAGTCACAGCGCGAAAGCTTGCGTTGATGGGGGTTGACATTGTCTTGAGGGTCCCGCGTTCCTCGGCACCGTGCGGGTAGAATGCAGAACATCGGTGACCCACCCTGCAACGCTGTCCACACAAAAAGCACACCTTGTTACCCGGCCCACGCTCATTCCTCTCCACAACATCGAGGTGTGGGACGGGTTTTCCACGACACCTTTGATTTGCGGAGCAGCGCCGCTCCTTCGGTATAACGGTTCCGAATCGAAATAAGCTCGGTGAAATATTTCCTATGACTTGAAGGATGTATGCGGCAAGGCAATTCTGTTGAACATATGTAATTATTTAATGTGCTGCTATATGTTAGTCGGAAATAGGACTATTTTATTTGCACTTCGTAAGTGGCGATGACTGCGTAAAGTGGAATGCTAACCGATAGGACACGTAAAAAAGGTTTTATACATTGAGCGCGAATGTCAAAATGGGAGTCTTTTGGACGCATAATACGACTAAATGGAAAACGTGTTTACGCTTGTGTTGAAATTTATTCATCTTTTTGTGCTCATTTAATACTTCGTTTCAGACATGTGATGAACAGAAAGGTAAAGAGAATGCCTAATGCTGTTTTTATGCCCTACTACAGCGTTAAATATGGCATGTTTGCATACTATAATGGCGTTTCCTTAACTAGGCACCTTGGCACAGCACTTCTTGAATCCAGGACACTTGACTTTTGGAATTCGGGTTCTGCACTGTACTTCACAAGTTCCTCCAGCCAAAGAGCAGGCATTCATTCTTCCTGCATAGTACGGGAACACAAAATGTTAGCATTAGCGAAAAAGAAATAACGTTTCGAGAGTTATGAATCGTTATTTTTTATATGACTTCCCAAAGAAAACGCAGGAGAGTCCAATATTGCTTTTCTGCCGTTCTCTGGCTTGTGGACCATATTATTGACAATTTTTGAAGAATAGATTGCTTACGAGATATCTATTCCTATTTCACATTGGTATCTCACTCGCATGGGTAAAAATAGATAGCTATAATTTCTATATTATACTTTATAAAATGCTAAAATTATTTTGTAGGCTACTAGGCGGGCCGGAAAGACAGGTGGATTATACGCTATGCCACTTTCCGGTTAGAAAGTATTCCTCTGAGGGGCGTTGGGGATATGGAACTGTTATTTGCTGCAACGTGAATACCCTTCAACTTTTCCAGACCTGTACAGTAAAGGAGCTCTGAGGGCGCGCGACAAATGCACATCTCTGTTGTAAAAACGAGAGCTTCTGGCTGTGCTCACTTAAGTGAATGGGTCTGTAGTTTGTCTTAAAGGGACACTAAAGGGAAAATGATTTCTTCTGTACCAGTAGATGACCCTTCTGTGATACCAAATAAAAAATGTGGTTGATCCCTCTTATATAGGAATCGGTATAGAACACGAAAGTGAAACGTGTCTTCACAGAAGTAGTGTAATGTTTATTGCACATTGATATATAATGTCTATTGGTGTTTTGTGGCTAAAGCGCCCTTAGGCGTTGATGCACCCACGCTGACGCCTGGTGGCACGTCTCCTCCATCACGACTACCAACGTCGATGACCATGAGCAACCGTCGTGCATATGGAAGCTGCACTACGCTGCACACGCTAGCACAACGCGAAAGACGAAGCACGTAACTGACACACTAATACAACGCGCAAGACAAAGCACGTAACTGAATCGTCACCGAGTCAAATCAGCGCGTACAGCGCGTCGTAATTGCAGCCTCCGCGATCAACTTCAGAAACATTTTCAGAGCTAATTGCGGAGGCCACGCTCCGCTGTGCTGAGTACAGGTGAACGCCACCTAGGTGGCGTTGGTAGTGCTTCTTGATGCCAGCGTCCCTTCGAATGCTGGCATCGAGGCGTCGTAGTGCTGAGACCACCGAAGCGTTCACTGTCGGTGCGCGTTAGTGTCATAATGCAGTACTTCTCTTTTCTGCTCGTAGGCGGCGGCACCGCCCCGAGCAAGAGCGCGGGTACACGGAGGAGTGTTAGATATATAAGGCGCGTCTGTGTAGCTCTGCAAATGCGTTTGTGGCGCAATGGGTTAAACGCTCGGCGATCTATCGTCGCGGACCGAGAGGTCGTGGGTTCGATTTCCAAATTTTGCATGTTTGTGGAACTTTTTCTTCTGGTTTCTTTCTTTGTATTATGTTCTATGACGTATTTCCGTGACGGAAATACGTCAGTGAAGTCTTGGTGGACCCCGGCATAAAACACTTTCGTGTTAAAACACCACTCTTACCGCGATAAGGCGCTTGGTAAGCCAGAAAAATTGGCTGTGGTTTAGCTCTGGTTAAACCTAGTCGAGTAGCGATAGCTAGACCCCCGGCTGCGCTTAGGCTTCGCTTGTAGTTAGACATGTTATTAAAGTTAGTGGTTTCCTGCTAGAAACCTACAATGGTTTACTGCGTGCCAACCATTCGGCACGCTCCTCTTGAGTCTCTTCAGCGCGCTGTCTCCTCTTCATTTCTACGGCGATCTCTAGCCTTCTTCAGGCTAGCCGGCCGACTTCTCACCATCCATACTGCGGCCTCAACTATGGCTGCGGCGACGCGAGCTCTCCCATTCTATACACCCGGTTATCACAGCTGGGGAGCGCGGGGTGTGATGTCATACAGAGGGCGCGGCGAGCGCGCCAGCTGTGGCTGTTGCCAGGCAACGGCGGACGCGCGCCTGTAAGGGCGCGTTCACACTGAGACATTCGGCGTCTGGAGCGGTGCGGAACCCAGTTCGGCGGCGGCGAGATCCGCCGGAATAGCCCTTTCCGCGCCGATCGGTCTCGGACCGATTTTTGCGGCAGCTGCCGCCGGATTCCCTCACCGCGGACCAATAGGAGCGCGAGTAAGAATTTCGAAGATGGCGGCCGAGTCGGACGCGCGCGCGTTGTCACAGTCGTCGAAGTCTGTCGCGACGTCGGAAATGCTGATCGAATTGGTCCGAAACTTAATTGTTGTCACGAATAACAATACATCTCAACTTACTCTCGGCAGTACTCCACGTCGCGATCCAGCAGAAGAGGTAGTAGTTTGGTGGCGTGACCAAGCTTTTCGCGCTCTTGCAAAGCAGGACGAACCCACCACCGCCGCTGGCGTCATCTCTTCTGCGAACGCTTCTGCGCGTCATGCATCGCCAGAAATGTGCTTCCCAACAAGCCTAGCAGTACTGCCTCTTCTTGCTCAGGGTTCATTGTCGTTGCTTGCAGCGATGAGGCGCAAAATAAAACCACGCGAACTCTACGCCAGCGGAGATAACTGTGCAGTTTCGAGGCTGCGGGCACTTGTTTGGAGGTTAGCGCTTTACACCGCAGATGGCGCTGTATCGCGTTCCGGCGGCGCGGTGGGCAAGCAGTGCGAATTTCGGTGGCAGGAGAATTCCGTTCGCTGTAGACGCCGGATTCCCCCAGTGCGGTGGCCGCGCGGCGATCGCGACGAGCCGAGTCGCCGGCGAATTGAGGCCCGTGGTGTGACGTCACATAGAGGGCGCGGCGAGCGCCAACCGGCAGGAACGGTGGCCGCACGGCGACCGCGACGAGCCGAGTTAATGGAGAATCGAGGGCCGTGGTGTGACGTCGGTCACGCCTCAAAGTGCGGCGACGGCGAAGATGGGGAAAACCTGGCGTACTGTAGCTTTCGCTACAAAAACGAAAATCACAGAAGGCAAGTGGCGACGCTACCTTGAAGTTCCCGCACCAGCTCACAGTGACGTCATTGATTTTGACAGCATCTTTTACGTTCCAGTTATTTCTTTAGCGGTAAAGATTGACTACATTGTGTACTAAAGGCCGGAGTACATGGGGCGAATAACCAGCGTCCGAGCGACGAACTTCGTCGGGCGGTGAACGCCCGACGGTCGGCGTCAAAAAATTTGACGTCTGCCGCCGATCTGCCTGTCCAGACATTTTCGTCGGGCGAACGCCACAGCCGGAAGCGTCTAGCGCGCAGCGGTGGACGACAGGCACTAGTTCCGGTCGCTATGCATGCTGGTGTTTCGCGCGCGTGCCTTTTCGTGTCGTCTACAATCTCGTTGGTGTTGCCGTGTCGGCGTGTCTCTGACTGATTCAGTAGTTCCCAGTATGATCTTTCAGGAATTGCGTTGTATTTGTACATTCCATATCCGCTGATCTGCGGGGAAACAGACAAGCAGTGCAAGCTGTCTACCACAGCTTTCAACAGAAATCTTCTGATCTCAGAGGCCACGTGCCGTCGCCACGCCTATCTTCCGACTTCCCCGATAGATTGCGCTGGCATCGGATATTTTTTTGTTAGGCTAAGACGCGTTCGAAACGAGAAGCGATCTCGAAAACTCCCCAAGGTTATCCATAATACTCTGTCGTAAATCTGGCTGTCATATTATCCGACTCACAAGCAGCTTGCCGCCTGTTTCTAAATGGGACGGCACCCCAGTCAATAATAAAAATTTTGGGCAATCGACTGGAAGGGCACCACACTATCATATGGTGCCCAGCTCACGAGGGACTGGCAGAGAACGCGAGGGTAGACCGTATTGCTCGAGGATTAAACGTCCGAGCAACGGCAGGGCCCAGCGACGACCTTCCACCGAATCTTCGTGACATCCTTTTACAGCAAAGGCAGCAGCGAAAACGTTTTGGACATTCTCACTCGAATTTGAACAGCCAACAGGAGAGGGACTGGCGTCGTATTCAGACGAATACATACCCCAACCTGCACCACCTACACAGAATACACCCCACGAGGTTCATTGACAAGTGCCCGTGGTGCACAGAAGTACCCACACTAAAACACATCACATGGGAGTGTCCCAAGAGGCCTCCGCACATAGACAGCCCAATAATACTGAAACATCCACTCATGAGGAACAGGCAGTGGGAGGCATGGCTTGCGGACGAGGGCCGGGAGAGCGAATTGGCTCTTCTGGACCAAGCCCAGCGAGCCGCTCGTGCCAGTGGAGCCCTGAAATAGGGGCCCCAACCAGCGTGCCTTCTTTTATTTATTTATTTTCAATCAAGTTTTTACTCACTCACTCACTCACTCTGTCGTAGAAGGCCTGAGACTAAGCGAAAGCCGTTTACACAGTCATTTGCTACCAACGAAGTGAATTCTACAAGGACAACGCCAAATTAAGTTCGAAGCGGGCGGCCGGGACCACCGCCAACACGGCGGCAAACGCGCGGCGGCGTTCGCCGCATGTATGGCGACATAGCGAACATCCTGCGTCGTGTCGCCGCGTTGTTACTTGACACGCGAAGTTCGTCGTGATAGTTCGCTCCGTGTATCCCGGGCTTAAAGGAACCCAAGACTGAATGGTGACAAGTTTAGCAAAATTTTACTGAGCCAATGTGGCCCTAATACGAAAAATTACTTGTGCTGACATTGGGTCTACCACGCGAAATTCAAAAATTTAACTTTGAGCTTCATTTTATTGCGATAGCAATTATATGGACACTTCTACCGGATTTCTGCCGTCGCCGTCGTCGTCGCCATCGCCGTGAGGTTCCCTATAGATAAAATCTTCGCCGCGCGCAGTATGCCCGAGCGGAAGCGTGCGGGGACGCGCGCTATCACGGAGAGCGAACGCGCTCAATCACCCACGCCCAAGCAAGGAAGCGGGAAGCCAGCGCCGGAGGGAGCGCGGAGGGGGGGGGGGGGTGCACTTTTACGCTGCCAACAACCGCGCTCGTCGCTCGTCCGCACCGTCTCTTATCTCCACATGGCTCTGACCTTTATGCGCCGTGCGTTCGCCGCTCAGTTTCCGTTGAAGCGATAGACCACACGTACCTTCGCCGCTGCGGCGTATCCGCTTGCTGCCAGAGTTTTGACGGTCGTTGTCTGCAGTCATTCAGTATGATCTATTCATGTTTGGTTGTGCGCTCTCACACCACGCTTGTTCATTCAGTTAGTAATAGTCGGGCCACATTTTCCAACGCACGCTACACATGCAATGCTGCCCGGATCGGCAGTGCAGCACTACAGGTGTGTCCCTTCGCACGCGCTGCCCACGGGAAGCGCTTCTCATCAACACCACGGTTTCACACGCGCCTTCTCGTGGTCATCGAGTCTCTCTTCATGTCGGTCTACTTACGCCGCAGCACACCTGCTTACTTAATCAGCTCATGTTTACTACAATTCATATTGCTACCAAAGCCGCTCACCTTACTTCGTATGACATTGCTGTGTTGCTATCGCATTCATTGCTTCGCCCTTAGGGCGAAACTGTGACATTTTTCTTCTAATAATTGGCCTATTGCAGTGTAATTAACGACAGCAGAGTTTTCGAAGAGTACTTTATCAATCTAAGTTTACTTATTCTTTTGCTTTAGTGTCCTTTTAAGCACAGAAAAAGCATCCATGTAGTCAAGGTTTTCATTCATGGTGTAACAAATTATAGTCCTATACCTTCCACTTCACAAGCGAAATTGCGTCGTTTGCGATGAAATTGTTCAGTTCATTCCTGGATTCAGCATAGCATTGTACACCAATGGCGCATGATGTTACACGCAAACCTGAACTAAGAAAGGTATTGCAGTAGTGCTGATGCTTGGGCTAGTTGGTACATAGTTAATCTTGATGCAGTGGTCGTATCAAGTGATCAATGTACAGCGAGCACTTGATCAGTGATCACTTAATAGTGATAACTTAATAGTGATCACTACAGTGATACAGTGATCACAAGTCATCACAGTATCAAGTGACCAAGTATCAACTGGTCACCGTCGTCACGCGGGTGATCGTGACGACGGCGACCCGGGCACCATCAAAACTGTTGCGTGAGCGTTGCTTGGGTGACCCACGCACCATCAGAATTGTTGCGCGAGCGTTGCTTCCTTACTCATAGAAGACGATGACGACGGTGACCCGCGCACCATCACAATTGTGGCGGGAGCGTTTGCATATAGGTGAGACATGCTGCCGGGTTGGCGTAAAAAGTGAATTACTACAGCGAGTCGTCATCCTGTACGATTTCGCTTCGATGGCACGGTTTTCGCTCAAGGACGTTGAAGGTTGACTGAACGATGAGACATATAAGGCTATTGCCCTAATAACACAAGATCGGCCCACACAAAAGCGCGCCTTCGTGCATAGCGTTAACCGCCAGCGTTTCCCGGGAAACATTACGGTTACATAAGCTGCAGTTGCCGGGAAGCGTGAGAAACGGTCAAGGATCTTTGAATGCGATCGCGTTTCACTCTTTTCGCCAGCTGTGGAAGAAGACGATGGACGCGCGAACAGTGGCACGAGCGCGAGAGGCAGTATGGGAACGCTGGTATGATCAGCGGCACCGGAGCCAGCTGTGAAAGAAGCAAGGAATTTTTAACCTCCTTAGGAAGAAGACGGGGACGAATGCACGAGAAATGGCACGAGTGCATCTCTGTGACCACGTGACGTATGGAATCAGGCACGCACTAGGCACACCTTTAGTAAAGCAGAACTGTGGAGCAGCCGTGGCTTCAGATCGGAGCATCATGAGCGCACATGAGGCCGCCACCTGCAGTAGTTTGCTTGCCTTATCAGTACACTTTGCGCCGCCTTCCAGAGCAGTTCGTGTCGCTGCAGCGCTGTCGCACTTACCGTAATGGCGCCAAGACGACCGCAGCCGCTGAGCGGTACTAGGATTATCAGCAGTGTTGAGCGTGAGTACTCAACATTTATTCAGCAACAATCGGAACGAATTACATCAAATGATGGAGGACCTTAACCGAGAAAGTGTAAGAGTGGGGTTGAAGTTAATATGCAGAAGGCAAAGATAAGGTTCAATAGCCTTGCAAGGAAACAAGAATTCAGTATCGCCAGTCAGGCTCTAGAGTCTGTAAAGGAGTACGTTTATCTAGGTCAATTGTTCACAGGGGACCCTACTCTTTTTTTCTGGGGTTTTACGTGTCAAACCAGTTCTCATTATGAGGCACGCCGTAGTAGAGGGCTCCAGATTAATTTTGACCTCCTGGGGTTCTTTAACTTGCGACGCAAGCACACGGGCGTTTTTACATTTCGCCTCTATCGAAATGTAGCCGAGCACGAGAAGGAAATTTACAGACGAATAGAATTGGGTTGGAGTGCATACGGCAGGCATCACCCCATCCTGACTGGGAGGTTACCACTGTCGTTGAAAAGAGAAGTGTGCAATAATTGCATTCTGCCGGTGGTAGCAGATGGGGCAGGAACTTGGAGGTTAACAAAGAATCTCGAGAACAAGTTAAGGACCGCACAAAGAGCGATGGGAAGAAACATGTTAGCCCTGACGTTAAGAGGCAGGAA
Organism: Dermacentor silvarum; assembly: GCF_013339745.2. NCBI lineage: Eukaryota > Metazoa > Arthropoda > Arachnida > Ixodida > Ixodidae > Dermacentor > Dermacentor silvarum. The sequence continues at coordinate 148,397,522 of NC_051157.2, forward strand.
GTTAGCGCTGTGGATCAGAAAGCAACCGGGGATAGTGGAAATCCCCGATTGCTCTCTGATTTTTTTTTTTGTATTTCGCGCGCTGCAAGTAAAGTACACAAAACACAGTTACACAGGACATAGCTTGCCGAAAACGACTGAATGGGATGTTTAAGGGCACAATAGTAACATTTCCTTCAGCATATTGAGCCATTTCAGAAACCGGGCTGAATTTGGAGACGTTCGGACGATACGGCAAAATGGTGAAGAGTGTGGTGCATGGTTCCGCGGCCATATAAAAGAAAGAATGGGGGAAAGCCGGTAGTCGACTGTGTCGCGGTATTATATGCGTAAGTGACGAACGGAAGAATGACATCCCAGTTAGAGTGGTCAGAATCAATCTACATGGACAGCATGTCTCCCAGCCTGCGGTTGAAGCGCTCTGTTAGTCCGTTGGGTTTGTGGGCGATAGGTTGTAGAGAGAGAGAGAGAAAGCGAAGAGAGAAAAGAGAGGGAGGTCAACCAGACAAACGTCCGGTTTGCTACCCTACCCAAGGGTTAAGGAAAAGGTGGAAAAATTGGGGGCAGCTTCACACTAAGTGGTGCGAAGACAGGGGAAACAGCGAATCTGGGGGCCCTTCATTAGCTTTAACTTTGCTTTCCTTTCCCTAACTTGTTTTGCCTTGGCTGGTTCTTAACATATTAACTTTGCGTAACTTGGTTTGGCTCGGCTGGTTCTGAGCTTTGTCCTTGCTCTCCTTTGTTTAACTTGGTGGGCTGTAGATGTGCGGTGAACTGTACGGCAGGAACGAAGGAACTCCTGAAGGACATCGGATAAAAACACACGCCCTCTGTCGCTCAATAGCTCGCGTGGTGTGCCATGGCGCAGGACGAAATGACGTAACATGAAGTTCGCAACGTAACGAGCGCCTGCAGAAGGAAGCGCGGCTGTTTCCACATACCTCGTTAGGTGATCCACAGCGACGATGACCCATCTGTTACCAGCGACAGAGGACGGAAGTGGGCCATAAAGATCGATTCTGACACGGTCGAAGGGTCGTGCAGGACACGGTAAAGGCTGCAGGAGACCAGGCGAATGGGGAAATGGTTTCCGTCGTTGACACGATTGGCAAGACCGAATGTATTTTCGGACATTTTTACTGGTGGAGGTGCTGGATATATGATACCATTGCCGGAGACGCAGCGTACCCCTGACTCATCCCCAGTGAGTAGCCCGGGAGAGATTACTCCTGTGCACGCGCGCACCAGCAGGCGTCTTCAAGGGCTCCAACCTGAGCATGGTCTGTTGCCCGATCATATCCGGACGATGAACCTGAGCCCACAGTCTCCTGCTGCGGCTGTTCCGCCAGGCGCAGTTCATCTTCGACCAGCCACAGACGCCGATTGCATTCCACGGAGATGCTACTGAAGACGTGGAAGATTGGCTAGACCATTTCGAGCGGGTCGCCGAATGCAACGGATGGAACGAAGAGCGCAAGTTGCGCAACGTGTACTTCGCTCTCCAAGACTCCGCGAGAACGTGGTTCCATAACCATGAAGCGACATTGACTTCGTGGCTCGAATTTCGACAGCAGCTGATCGCCACATATTCCAACATGGACAGGAAGGAGCGAGTGGAGCTGGCAATACACGCAATATTCCAAGCCCCGAACGAGAGCGTGACCACGTATACTGAAGACATGGCTCGGCTCTTCAGGCGTGCGGATGCCTCAATGGCCGAAGACAAGAAGGTCCGGCATTTGATGCGCGGTGTGAAGCAAGATATCTTTGCTGGACTTATTCGGAATCCGCCCACAACACTTGCGGACTTCCTTGCTGAAGCGACAGCAATGGAAAGGGCCCTTCGACTGCGTGCCAGATAATACAACCGTAACGTGATGGAACTTTCGCACAGCCCCTCCTGCATGACTTCGGAAAACCACCTCGGACGACCTACGCGAATTCATCAGGGCTGTGGTAAGAGAACAGCCTTCTTAAATGATGGCCGACACTCAAGAGAACGCGCGCACACCTGCGCCCTTCATCGTCTTCTCTCTGGCGATCTTGTGCCTGTAGTGGGCAGCTGGCTTATGACGATCGGTGCCTGTAGTGGGCAGCTTTTACTTCGCGTCAATATGTGTATAGTCCACGCCAGTAATAACGTTGGCGGAGCCGCTCATACGTTTTCAGCGCACCAGCGTGAGCATGTTGGTGGTCAGCATGAAACTATGCGCGAACATCGGACCGCATGTGGCTAGGGATGACGAGCAGCCATTTACCGCCATCCGGTCGATAGTTGCAACGATATAATAGTTCGTCCCATATTGCGAAATGCGTGGCTTGGCAGCGAAGTGCACGTGGGTGTGCAGAAGTTGGCGGAGCGGAAAGAACATTCAGGAGAGAGGCGATCCAGGGGTATTTTCGCTGTTCAGATGGCATGTCTGTGGCGGTAAGATCAGCCAAGGGAAAGGCACCAGTTGAATGCGGCTCTTCAGTCGAGTTCACGGGAGATCGGGAGAGCGCGTCCGCGTCAGAGTGCTTTCGCCCCGATCGGTACACCACGCGAATGTCAAATTCTTGCAGGCGAAGAGCCCAACGTCCAAGGCGACCAGATGGATCCTTCAGGGAAGCCAACCAACACAGAGCGTGATGGCCAGTCACCACGTCGAAAGTGTGGTCGTATAAGTATGGACGAAACTTGCTTATTTCCCACGCATTCGCGAGACACTTTTTAAGTTACCGAGTAGTTGGATTCCGCCTTGGTGAGGGCACGGCTAGCATAAGCTACAACATACTCGGAAACGCCTGGTTTGCGTTGCGCTAGTACTGCACCAAGACCGATGCCGCTGGCGTCCGTGTGTACTTCGTTTGGCGCAGTCGGGTCGTAATGGCGCAGAATGGGTGGTGAGGTAAGCAGATGCCGTAATGGAGTGAAGGCGTCGTCGCAGGCTTGAGTCCAATTTGAAAGGTCACCAGGGCCTGCAAGTAGGTTCGTAAGGGGTGCCATAATGGAGGCAAAGTTCCGGACAAAGCGACGAAAATACGAGCATAAGCCCACAAATCTGCGCAGTTCTTTTACGGTAGTCGGCTTAGGAAACTCCGCAACGGCGCGAAGTTTCCCAGGATCAGGAAGAATGCCGTGTTTTGAGACTACATGACCCAGCATGGTGAGCTGGCGAGCCCCGAAGTGGCACTTCTTCAGGTTGAGCTGAAGGCTTGCGTTGGTAAGGCATTGAAGAACCATGCGCAGGCGGGCGAGATGTGTAGCGAAATCGGGAGCGAGCACGACGACGTCATATAGGTAGCACAGACATATCTGCCATTTTTGACTGCGTAAAATGCTGTCCATCATTCGCTCTAATATTGCAGGTGCATTGCAAAGGCCAAATGACATGACTGTGAATTCGTACAGGCCATCTGGTGTGACGAACGCGGTCTTTGGACGGTCAGACTCGGCCATCGGGACTTGCCAGTAACCGGAACGCAAGTCGAGCGAAGAGAAGAATTCGGCGCCTTGTAGACAATCGAGGGCGTCATCTATGCGGGGAAAAGGGTAAACATCTTTTCTAGTAATTTTGTTGAGATGCTGGTAGTTTACACAAAACCTAATGAAACCGTCTTTTTTCTTGACTAGCACAACGGGGGATGACCGAGGACTACAGGAAGGCTCGATGACTCCATTTTGAAGCATGTCGTTAACTTGCTCCGTAATTATACGACGCTCCGCTGGTGATACACCGTAGGGGCGCTGGCGCAAAGGGGTGTTGGTTCCGGTGTCAATTTTGTGAACAACGGTGTTCGTTCGACCTAATGACGCTTGAGGGAAGTTAAACGAACTTCTAAGTTCGTTGAGAAGCATCAGAAGCTGCGCACGTTGATCCGCAGCAAGGTTACTGTCGATGGAAGAGAAAAATACGTCCGAGGACACGTCATCGGACGCAAGGTGAGGTGTCAGCGCGTTCAGCTCAGGCTTCGGACTGGGCTCGCAGGAATCAATAGGCACAATGACATCATCCTCGACTGACTGAACATGGCCAACCGTCTCATTACGGCGCAATGTGAGAGGGCATGAGGTAGCGTTAGAAAGAAATATTCCGGAGGCATCCTGGTGAAGTGATAGGACGGCGAATGGCAGCGACGCATGGTGGCGGCGACTGAATACGGCAGACGGCGTGAACAGAACTGTAGTTTCTGTAAGGGCAGCACAGTAAACAGGAACAATGACGGCACTGAGAGGGGGAAGGTCAGTGTCAGCAGCCACGACAAGCTTGTCAACACCAGGTACGGGCATATGGGCAGAAGGCACATCGCCAAACACAGACAGTTCCATCTGAGCGTGAGGGCAGTCTATAATGGCGTGATGGCGCGACAAGAAATCCCACCCAAGGATCACATCATGTGAACACTAAGTCAACACAACAAACTCAATGTTGTACAGTATGTCGTCAATGACGACTTTAGCCGTGCATGCGGCAATCGTACGGATTAGCTGTACGCTTGCAGTACTGAGGGAAAACGCTGTAGGTGGCGTTGTCACTTTACGAAGAGAGCGGCAAACTTTCTGACTAATTACGGATATTGTGGCACCAGTATCAACGAGCGCAAGAGTTCGAACACGTTCAACAAAAACTTCGACAACATTGTCGGGGGACAAGCGAGGACTTACACAGGTCAACGACGACGCAGCTCGTGCCTCCGGAGCTGCGGCAGTCAGTTTTCCGTCTCAGCGGCGGGTCGGCAACGCATAGGTGACTAAGAACGGCGGCGTGGTGAGGGTGATCGACGGGAAGCAAAGAGTGGAAAGTCGGAGTCAGGCTGGAGGTCGCGTGCGTATACCTCAGGTGGCACGTCTTGTAGAGCGTAGTACCGGGGCCGGAAAGAATAGTCGTGGTATCTTGGTGCAACTGAGGCAGTCCCGAAGCGCCTACGACAGGGGGGATGCTGCTAGCGCGCGGTGGGATCGGACGTGCTGCGCTTCGGCTCCGGCAAGATTTGCCAAGAACCGCGGAAATGTCGATGTCACCCTTCTGAAAGTGTTGCGACCTTCTTCCTAACATAAAGAGGAACCTGTGGGTACCGATCCGACGCAGGTGGGCCAAAGTTTGGGCATTTTTCGCCCAACGTGTCTTTTCACCACGCCGCGGAACGCTAACCCGCGTTAAGGTTAGCGACGACTCCGGCGGTGCGGGGCCTTCTCCGAAGACTCCGTACGATGGCGGCTGCTACCCAGCGCGGCTACGACCCAGTAGCCGTGGCCTGGACTCAAGTTGATGTGCAACAGGCTGCTACCACCGAAAATGGACTCTCAAACATAGAAGATGAAGGCCTTTTCCAGCTCGTGATTCTACGACGGAAAGCTACCCAGCGCAAGATGACATCGAAGGGCGGCGTCCCAGCTGCGCCGCTGATGTCAAAGCCGGCTGCCGGGAACCCCAGCGGCCTCGTCTCCAACGGCAGTGCTCGCGCTACACAGCCGAGGAGCAAGACGGCTACGTGGCGCCCACGCGACACTCCCCAAGATGAGCGCAGATGATATCATCGTGGTGTTAAAGCCTCGTGAAACTCTGCACCTGAAGACGGTACTCCAGACTGGAGATCTGGGTGTGGCCATCGCCCAGTACGTTGGCGGCGAAGCTGGCACAACCCTCAACGTCTGGCCAGTATGGACGCAGAACTTGATTGTCTGCGGGACGCAACATGTGGAGGCCGCAAACTGGTTCGGGATTTCAACCTCAACGTGGGATCTGGCTCCGTTCCTCTCCGGGGCCATGTCAAACTCAACGGCGAAGGGTGTCGAGGCGTCATCAGCGTGCGGGCGGACGCGACAACGACATCACTTAAAGGCAAGGTGGTGTGGCGCGAGGGGGATCTGGCCTTCGTGCGAAAGCTTGGAACATTTAAGGTGGCGGTGCTCACTTTCGTGGGCCGGAGAGTTCCCCGCTACGTACACTACAACTGTGAATGCGCAGTTGTCAGAGAATATAAGAGGACCGTCCCAGCCTGCTACCACTGTGGAACCATCGGTCACCGGATAGACAATTGCCCGCATCCGGATGTAGCAAGGCGTGGCTGTTGTGGCCAGAGAGTAGGCGCCGCCGAGCAGGGCCTAGCTGAACACGAGTGTACCCCTTCGTGCATGGTCTGCGGGGAGGCCCACCTCAACGGCTCAGCAGACTGCAAGGGAAAATTCCGCCGACTTCAACGTCCAGGAACCCAGCAACAAGGGGCCCCCAGCAACAAGACGAGCAACCCTACCAGCAACGGAGGTGCGTCATTGGGCAAGTCCGGAAAAGCCACCGGGCCTGCTACCGCAAACAAGACTGCAAGAGAAAATTCCGCCGGAAACAAGACGTCATCTACTCAGGAGAATAAGAACAGGAAGACATCCGGGCAAAGTGCCAAGCCGCCAGCTTTCCAGGAAGGGGACTTCCCGCCACTTGGCAACAGCAAAGCTGCCATAACATCCAAGGTGAGCAACTGGGCGGAGATCGCCTCCACCCTCTCTTCCTTCCCTCGCCCCTAGAACTTGAGCTGAAGAAGAAAATAGCCTTTCTCCCAACTCAAAATGAACAGCTAGAACAGAAATTCATTGCATTCCAAAACGTTAGGGCAGAGCCGCCTTTTTCCGGAACTCTGGATAGTGGTGACGAATTGGTCTCATTGTGCTCAGGCATGGGACCGGTGACATATGACCCCCTAAACAGTAACTTAGAAAGCCGCATGACGGCTCTCGAGAAAAGTGTCGCCGACCAGATGGCACCGCTGCCAACAATGATCGCTCAGATCACGCAGGCGCAAATGCAACAGCTGGGGACTACGCTCACTCAGCAAATCACCGCTGCGGTGACCCAAAACATAAAGTCCTGGATTCAGGCTAGTCCCAAATTGTTTAGGCGGCCTGGACCCGTAAAGGAGCTGGGCCGCCCCTCCAAAGTTTACCGCAATATTGATGGGGATGATACCGAAGCCACTTTACGCCTTCAAACAGCGGTGAGCGAGCTAGCTTCTACTAGTGCTAATCATGGCGCAGGGAACTAGACAAAGGCGTGCCAAATCAAGACAGGAACCACTGTCGATCGTACAGTGGAATTGTAGGGGCTTCAGGAATCCTGCTAAGCGTGCTAATTTTCGTCATAGAAACATTGCAATTTTTAACACCCATCGTGGCTCTGCAGGAACCCGGGGCCTCAGCTAAAATTTCAGGGTACAATACATTTCAGTGAGATCCATCTACTTGCATCCTTGTACACAAAGCGTACACAGCACAAGAAGTAGAGCTTGACCTACAGATAACATATTCGTACACCATGGTTACAGTGTTACCCCTGCGACGCTCTGACCCACAAGTACATATCCTTAACATATATTGTGCGACCAAGCTAAAATACATAACTTTTGCAGACATCTTCAGCCGGGCACTGAAGATAGCGGGTCAAGACCCCTTACTCATTGTGGGCGACTTTAATGCTCCCAGTAAGGTATGGGGTTACAAAAAGGAGGAGGTGCGCGGTAGGAAGCTAGCGGAGCTCACCTCCACGCTAGGTATAACGCTCCAGACCGACCCAGCACAGCCAACACGTCTAGGAAACTCCGTGACACGGGACACTTGTCCCGATCTCACTCTTTCCAAACACATACAACACGTTGAGTGGTACAACACCGAATACACGCTAGGAAGTGATCACTGCATCCTTAATACTTTAATTCATACCCGACCCCTAAAAGACCACTAACTCAGGCCAAACTGCCAGACTGGACTGCTTTCCGTAAGTCCCTGCCGCAGACCACTCCTCTTGAAGGTGGCTACAGCTCTTGGGCTCAAAATCTCATGACAACACTACATAAACACGAGACTTGCATACAGACTGCGGAGGACTGCCCAGCGGTGGATAATAATCTCTAGGAAGCTCGTCGCAGTCTTACGAAACGATGGAAACGACAAAAACACAACAGAACGCTGAAAAGACGTATAACAGATCTGACCCAGCAGGCTGCCGAGTATGCCTCTCAGTTAGCCGATTCCGCAGCTTGATCGATCCCGCTCAATCACGAGGAGAAACACAGAAGCACTTACAATGCGCTTTACACACTTTTCAGGGCACAACAACACAGCTGGCAGAGACCTTAAGGGACAAGTATCTCTGCACCATACAGGACTCTCGAGGTCAGGAATATCTCTATGCAGGCAGGGATAATCCAGAGATGGATAAGCCGTTCCAACTCTACGACCTAAGGGCGGCCTGAGCTAAAATGAAGAGAGGCACTGCGCCCGGTCGGGACAAGGTCACAGTGAAACTGCTGGCCAACCTCCCCGATCGCGCGTATGAAGCCCTTCTTAACTACATTGATGCGATATAGAAAGGGGAGACTCCCGCCCCCCTCGATTGGAAAACATCACTTGTCACTTTCATTCCTAAAGCAGGGAAGGAAATTAATGCGGACAACCTGAGACCTATCTCGCTCACATCGTGTGTGGGCAAACTAATAGAGCCAATGGTGCGAGATAGGCTCTCCGAATATTTAGAAAATCGTAACACTTTTGCAGACACCATGTTCGGCTTCCGCCCACACAAGTCGGCACAAGACATATTATTACAACTCAATCATGACATACAACAACCGACGGAGCACCCTCACAACGACAAGGTTGTCCTGGCCTAAGATATGAAGGGAGCTTTCGACAACACTAAACACAGCACTATCTTAGCACACCTGAGCGAAACCAACTGTGGCACAAACACATTCACCTATATCAAGGATTTCTTGACGGATCGAGCCGCACTCGTCAGTATCCAAGACACTGAATATTGACCTTACGAAGTGGGTACTAGGGGGACGCCACAAGGCGCTGTACTTTCCCCTCTACTCTTTAACCTTGCGATGGTACATCTCCCGGCCCAGCTACATGGTATCGAAGGCGTGCGGCACGCGCTGTACGCCGACGATATCACCATCTGGGCGACAGAAGGAAATACAGGGCACATGGAGGAATGCCTGGAAGCAGCCGCTCACGTAATGGATCGCTACGGAGAGCGCTGCGGCCTCCAGTGTGCACCAAACAAATCAGAATTTGTGCACCTTAGACCATCGCCTCAGGACACTGCAGAAATACGCCTCTCTTTGACTGGTGGCCCCATACACGAAGCCAAGGAGATCCGAATTCTCGGACTCTTTATTCACAATCAAAGAAGAGTCGACACAACATTAGAAAAGCTCCGCAAGGTTGGGGACCAAGTGGGCCGAATGGTCCGACGTGTGTCCAACAAGAGAGGGGAATTACGAAGCAAGGACGCTGTGTGGCTAGCTCATGCATTCGTAACCAGCCGAATTCTATATTCGGTCCCCTATCTCCATCTGCGGAAGCATGATGAAGACAAAGTCGAGGTTATCCTCCGCAAAGTGATGAAAAAGGCCTTTGACCTCCCTGTCACAACTTCTAACTCGAGACTTCTCGCTTTGGGAGTGGTTAACACCTTTCAGGAGCTCAAGGAAGCCCACCTCATCAACCAATATACACGTTTAGCTCAAACAAAGTAGGGACGGCATTTGCTTGACCGGCTCCACTTGAAACATGACTTTCATATTCAGGGGCGGGTCCTAGTGCCCGAGCTCTGGAGACGCGCCGTCAGAGTTTGACTCCTCCCCACAAAAATGGATAGGGAAGGTGAGAGCGAGAGCGGACGCCTTGCAACGCCACTATGGCAACAAACACAGAATCTTCTACGTGGATGCGGCCGGTCCATGTCGTAGGGGGTGGTATACGGCAGCGGTCATACACGAGGAAAAGCAAGTAGATGGGCTCACTTTCAAAGCGCCGGGCTCAACGCAAGCTGAAGAAGTACCTATCGCCCTAGCTGCCTCTGATCTCCGATCTCAATATATCATAACCGACTCGCGTGGGGCTTGTCGAAATTATGAAGCTGGTTAGGTCACCCCGCTAGCGGAACGAATATTGCTGAAGTATAGCCACGGGGAATCGACGCTACCCCCCGTTGCCTAGTCTGGACTCCGGGCCACCAGGGCCTAATAGGGAATGAAGCCGCAAACACGGCGGCCCGAGCACTCATCCACCGGGCGTCCCACTTAGAACATGAGTACCTGGAACTCGAAGGCGGCTATTTTCTTATTTTTAAAGACATCGAGACCTATTACAAGGACAGGCACCGCCAATACCCAACTCCTGCAAAGGGGCTGGGCAAGGCTGATGAACGCATTTTGTTCCGACGTTTCACTAACACTTTATTGTGCCCGGCAATCTTAAAACATTTCGATTCTTCCTTCACTGGCAAGTGCCAATACTGTGGTGAGGTGGCTGACGCCTACCACATGGTTTGGGCTTGCCAGCTCAACTCAGCTCTTCCCCCCCAACCCTAACCCCACCCGAGAGGAGTGGGAGGCGGCCCTGCCTGGTTGCTCAGACCTTAAGGCCCAAAAGGCTCTGGTTCGGAGGGCTAAGCTGGCGGCTGGTACCAATGAGGTCCCGGAATAGGGACTCCACCCATTGCGAAGCCCCCTAAGGGCTCCACGTCTCTTTTTGTTTTTTAATAAAGACTTTCAGACAAACAAACAAACAAACTACGACAGAAGCGCGCAACTTGACCGTGAATTACGCAAGAGTAACATATCGATCGGTTGTCAGCAGTGTGCCACGGATTGACGATGTGCTCCTGTGCACCAGGGAATGACGCCGGTAGCTGTCGGAAAAGTTGAGGCGCCAACGCTGGCGGTCGACGTGGAGGCTGTGCAGTGGCAGCCGCATAAGTGAGTGGTGCAGCGAAAGGTGTCGGCGGAGCGGCGGATGGCAGCACCTCGGAGACTTGCTCCTGAATAACTTGTCGGAGAGACGGCGCGAGATTGTGTGTAGGCACTTCTGGGGTCGGCAAATACGATATACACGAGAGCTGCCATGCTACTTCCTCACGCAAATATTCTTTGATTTGCGACAGTAGCGCCTCGTGGTCACCAGCGATGGTTAAGGTGGCGAGGGAATCGTCTGTTGTCGGCCGCCGAACTAAGACGCGTTGCTTACGGAGCTCGTCAAAGCTCTGGCACAAGGTCGTAAGCTCAGCTACAGTGCGAGGGTCCTTTGCCAGCAGCATTTGAAAGGCATCGTCGTCAATGCCTTTCAAGATGTGTTTAATCTTTTCTTGCTCGGGCATGGACGGATTCAGGTGCTTCCACGTCTTCTAAGTAGCTTGTAAAATTTTCGCCTTGCTGCTGTGCACGTCCGCGGAGGCGCTGCTCGGCGCGGAGCTTGCGCACAGCAGGGCGGTTGAACACTTCTGCGAAGCGTTTCTTGAACACACTCCATGTAGCGAAGTCGGCGTCATGGTTGTGGCCTCATTTCTACGGCTGACCCATTGCCCATAGATGTGTTCGATTCTTCTATTGCCGATGACCTTACACCTGGTCATCGATCACAGCTTCTGTGCATTTTACAAGCATTTCGCGCTTCTTTCGACGTCGGGCAACCTTCCCTGGGCCGGACGTCCACTGTTACGCACTACATTGATACTGGCTCCCACTCGCCATTGCGGCAACGCCCATATCGTGTATCGGCTACAGAACGTCGCGTGATTAATGAACAAGTGGCCGATATGCACCGCCGCGAAGTGATCCGACCTTCCCACAGTCCATGGGCATCTCCCGTGGTCCTTGTTACGAAGAAAGATGGTTCTGTATGGTTCTGTGTGGGCTATCGGCGCCTCAACAAGATCACTCATAAGGACGTTTACCCGCTTCCACGAATGAACGACGCTATTGACAGCCTACAAGCAGCAGAATTTTTGTTTCATTTCTGGATCAGCGCTCAGGGTATTGGCAAGCACCTATGGCAGATGACGATCGACCGAAGACAGCCCGCCTCGGCTGCGGGAGGCTGTGGGTTCGATTCCCACCGCCGCCGGGCACCCACTGGTTCAAAAGGGTACAAGCGTACCCCGGCCTGGCGTTCGGCTTCCTTCAGGGGTGATACGCTTGGGAAAGGAGCCTGCGCCCTGAATTCATGTCGAAACCAACGTGAGCACGGAAAAAAAGTGATGTCTGGGCCGCTCCCATGGCGGTCATTTCCCATGGGGCGCCCCAAGCTCCTATTGAGGTGGGGGCACCTTCGGGTGGAGGTCAAACACCCCTTTCCAAGCGTTGAGGTCCCACAATGGCCGAGCACCAGGCTGGGAGCGCGCTTGTACTTATTTTATCGGTAGGTACCCGGTGGCAGCACTTGCCTCCCACAGCCGCGGCGGATGCTCGTCTACAAGGCCGTCTGTGGTTGGACAAGAGGCATCTCTATTGGGCCCTCTTTCGAGATGTGGACCCCCACGACAGCCGAGCACCAGGCCAGGGGACGTCTCTACCCATTAAAAAAACCGGTGGGTTCCCGGCGGCACCGGGATTTGAACTCGGTACCTCCCGCATACGAGGCGGATGCTCTACCGCTAGGCCATCGCTGCGGTACAAATTCGTATAAGCCCGAAGGCTTATACGAATTTAACGTCATGCCGTTTGTACTTTGTAATGTGCCAGCCACTTTTGAGCGCATGATGGATACCGTTCTGTGCGGCTTGAAATGGCACACGTGCTTGTGCTACCTTGATGACGTCGTTGTTTTTGCTCCGGACTTCTCCACGCACCTTCAATGCCTCCGGCGTTTTTTGACGTGCTTGAGAAACGCCGGCCTACAACTAAATTTAAAGAAGTGCCGATTTGCAACGCGGCAGCTGACGATACTGGGTTACGTCGTTTCCAAGGGTGCAATTCTCCCCGATCCAGCCAAGCTTCGTGCCGTCGCCGAATTGCCTAAACCTATGTCCACCAAAGAACTGCGAAGTTTCGTAGGTTTGTGTTCCTACTTCCGACGCTTCATTCAAAATTTCGCTGCCATCTTATCACCTCTGACGAAGGTCCTTGGAAGCAACGGACCCCTTCATTCATGGTCGTCAGAGTGCGAGGAAGCGTTCGCACATCTCTGTCGTTTGCTGACGACTCCCCCAACTTCGCACCACTACGACCCGGCGACCCCTACAGAGGTACACACAGATGCCAGCGGTGTTGGCCTCGGTGCTGTCCTTGCACAGCGCAAACCTTGCTTTCCTGAATATGTCGGGGGCCATTGCCAGTCGCACCCTTACGAAAGCCGAGACCAATTACACTGTCGCGGAAAAAGAATGTCTGGCGATCATCTGGGTTCTTACTAAGTTCAGCCCTTATTTGTATGGCCGCCCATTTGATGTCGTCACGGACCACCATGCACTAAGTTGGCTGTCATCGTGGAAGGATCCTTCTGGTCGTCTTGCCCGCTGGGCACTAGCTTCGCCTGCAGGACTACGATACCCGCGTGCTGTACCGCAACGGACGCCAACATTCTGACGCTGACGCCCTATCACGCTCTCCCTTGCCTGACGACAATACCTGCTACTCACTATCCCAGCTCGCTGTTTCTTCAATCGACCTTGAAACTATCGCTTCCGAGCAGCGCAAGAACCCGTGGATTGCCTCGATTATAGACTTGCTTGCTGACCCATCACCACAGTCAACCACTCGCACGTTGCGTCGTCAGGCTTGCCATTTCGCGGTTCGCGACAACCTGCTTCACCGACGCAGTTACACCGCAGACGGCCGCCAGTGGTTGTTAGTAGTTCCTCGCAGTCTGCGCTCCGAAGTCTGCGCATCCTTTCACGCCGATCCACAGTGCGCACACTCGGGAGTTTTCAGAACCTACAAGCGCTATCGACAGCGCTACTACTGGTGAGGAATGTACAAATACGTTCACCAGTTAGTTCGCTCCTGCCCCGACTGCCAGCGCCGGAAATCTTCACCCCAACTTTCGCCAGCTGGTCTGCAGCCTCTACCCTGCCCTACCCGGCCGTTCGGACGCGTTGGAATTGATTTGTATGGGCCACTTCCCTTGAAATCGGCTGGTAACCGCTGGGCCATTGTAGCATTAGATGACCTCACACGATACGCCGAAACCGCCGCTCTCACATCCGCTACAGCGCCCGATGTTGCCTCATTCCTGCTTCGCCGATTCATCCTGCGGCATGGTGCACCGCAGGCATTCCTCAGTGATCGCGGACGTGCCTTCCTGTCGGAAGTCGCTGAAGCCATTCTTAAAGAGTACCACATCATTCATCGCACAACTACGGCGTACCACCCCCAAACCAATGGCCTCACATACCGCTTCAACCACAAGCTCGGCGACATGCTTTCTATGTACGTCGCCTCCGACCACACGAACTGGGACGCCATTCTGCCCTTCGTCACCTACGCGTACCACATCGCTACTCAGAGAACCACTGGCTTTTAGCCCATTAGTGTACGGTCGGCACCCGTCGCATACCATCGACACAATTTTACCTTACCGGCCGGGTGCATCCGAGGGCACGCCTATTTCTGCCGCAGCAATGCATGCTGAAGAATGCCGCGACCTCGCACGTGCCTTTACTTCCAACGACCAAGAGCGCCAGAAGAGCACTCGCGGCGACTCCACTTCCGCGGTCACCTTGCTTCTTGGCGCGCTTGTGTGGCTCTCTGTCCCGTTCACCGCCCCTGGCCTCTCATCGAAACTACTCTCGAAGTATGAAGGCCCCTACCGAGTCGTCGAAGGCGCATCTCCCGTGAATTATGTCATCGAACTAGTTGAACCGTCTTCGAACCAGCGTCGTCGTGGACGAGAAATTGTCCTTGTCGACCGCCACAAGCCATACTACGATCCTGTCATCCTGACGAGCTGTTAGGTCGCCGGACGGCTCCCTTATCCCTCCCGGGGTAATTGTAGTGAAGAGAGACGGTAGTTAGCCCGGCTCTAGTGGGGCCAGACGCTAGTGGGTCCAGCGCTTGTGCTCGGCAGCGGCGCTCGTGCTTCAAAGCCGTGTCTCATTTTGACTGTCGCCGCTGCGTTGCTGCGAACTCTAAAAAACCCTTTAGAAGATAAACAACTTGGCCTACTGGGTTGGCGTAAGAGGCTAGATAGATATATAGATAGAGAGATAGATAGATACATAGATAGATAGGTTCAAAATCTCGCAAATAGGCAAAGAATGCTATCTGTAATAAAAAATTCAGAGCCCTTCACTACTGTGAAGATGGAAGCCAGCACCGCTGTGACAATGGTGGGTCTGTTATAGTTAATATTGCTATTGTGAATTTATATATTCTCATTATTGACTACTGATCCTTTTCCCGGCGCTCCCCTGGGCGCTGCCATGTTTGATCACGTGGTGACGCGTCCATTGCTTGCCTCAGCTTAGCCACCGTACCTCAGATGCCGCCGTTGCCTCCGTGTTTACGATGCAAGCGCGTGACTCCGGTGTGGCGCAGCAAACCTCCGTTTCGATGGATATCGTAGACGGTGACTGTGTAGACGACACGAAGCTTTGGCCACAGCTTTAGAGTACATGCAAGGGCCTTCAGAGCTCATTACGCCTTGTCCAAACGGCGCGAGCAGCGTATACGGTGCTTGTACTAAAAGCGAGGCTAAAATGTATTCCAAGTAGGGGTGTGCGAATATTCGAGCTCCGAATTCGAATCGAATGCGGAACTCGAACTATTCTAATCGAATTTATCGATTCCATTTTGGAATAGCTAGTATTCGAAATTTCGAATAATTCGACAGGACGAATACCTAAAACGCGAGGAAGGCCAATGGTGCAACTTGGTTAGGGTGCTGTTAAAAACTAATGCTGACGTCGTTAAAGTAAGGCTTTCGTTAAAACTTTCACGGGTATCCTGGTTCAAAAGCGAGCGCATGTTTATATTAAAGGAGATTATGCCATTGCCACACGTAAAAAATAAACACATATGAGAAAACTGTCAAGCCTTTCACAACTTCGCTTCCGAAACAAAGGCACGGACTTTTGCGTAATTCGGTCGCGTATGTCGCAAGCGCCGTATAACACTTTTACACAAATATCTTCCTTCACATCCTGTCTTAACTACCGTCACCGTGCACTTATATTGGGTTGCAGCCGGGATCAGGAATCAACATGACCCATCTGCTCACAGCACAGCAAAGGCTTGCGGAAAGGACGAGTTCCTCCTCGCCCTTTCCGCGAGCCAGGTCATGTGGAGCAGCTTGTGTTCCATATCACCTGGCAATTTGTAACCTTGCGGTAACAGTCACTCACCGCTTTGTGTGCTCGAGGACATGAGCAGACATAATTTCTTTGTTCTTTCTGTAGATTTTTAATAAATTTTTTCTATTCGAAATTCGATATATTTTGGTCACTATTCGATTCGAATTCAATTCGAGATGAAATTTCACTATTCACACGCCCCTAATTCCAAGCTGTCCAAACTTCCCGCTTATTAATTAAATCAGGATCACTGTTCTCGTTCTTTATTTGGCAAACATTATGAAGTAGCGGCTTGTTATGTTTCTGACTCCCTAATACTAAGTTTCTCGGTTCGGCTACTATCTGATTGTTTATTTTCAGCCTAATCGTTCGCGGGTATGCTCTGCTGCGATAGATTTGTTCTTGCGGCGCACAAAGCTGGAATGAAAATGTTCTGTACTTTGTGGTAGCTTGTAGCTAAGGCGTATTATCGCTACTCCATAGCTTACTCTGTGGACCATCACGAAACGTTCAGCCTCCAACATTCGTGTCTTGGTGTAGTCGCCGTCACTCACGCTTCAGCACATTGATTCAAGTGTGTGCACATTCACTTATTGTTGATGCGTTGGCGATAGGGTGCGGGTAAGTTTGCGTGCGAGTAGGGGTAGATGTGTATAAATAACGTGCGAGAAATTTACTATGCCAGTATGTGG
Organism: Dermacentor silvarum; assembly: GCF_013339745.2. Lineage (NCBI taxonomy): Eukaryota > Metazoa > Arthropoda > Arachnida > Ixodida > Ixodidae > Dermacentor > Dermacentor silvarum. The sequence goes on from NC_051157.2 coordinate 148,414,263, forward strand.
CGTTACTTCCTTTTGTAACGAGCGGTACTCACTCTTATGTGCCGACGTTGCGGAGTTGCAGTTCTTTCTATGGAGGTTAGCTATACAGTGCTGACGGATGAATTATCCTTTTTTATCCTCAAGGAAAGCCGTGCATCGCGAAGGGCCGACAACACAAACAGTCCTTATGCAACAGCGGCGACATAGGTTGATTCTATTCCTTAATATACGAATCACTATTTTGCAGCTACCGCATACGTCTTCCCTTTATCGTTACACAATTTGCAGCATAAATTGGACACAGTGAATTAGCGAACACCCGCTTGGATTTCGGACAGCTGATTGCATAGTAGCAGGGCAGAAGCAGTAGTGGTTTCGTATTCGTGCGCATTCGCTGAGGCAACATATGGCGCGCCACCGAAAGCGCCACCTCGTTCTTTTAGAGCAAACTGCTCCGCGAAAAGGATCAATATTGAGTGTCTTGGGCATGTCCGTCAAAGAGCAAGGACACCGTCGTCTTGTTTTCGCCCGGCGCGATGGCCAAATTGAACGTTTGCTGCGCCAAATCCGCCCCATCGTCATAGACTAGAGTATGAGCCACAGCGTTCATAGCTGCGGCACACTGCAAGGCGTCATCAGGATCCTGATCACGGTGTTAGAAGTACTACTTCTAACACCGTGATCCTGATGCCAGGATCCTGGAAGATGTGGGTAAACGAGCGTCCGTCCCATAGCGAGCCCAAAGGGCAACTGCTGATAACAGCGCTAACACGATGTCTACATCCCGAAACAAAGAGGTACAACGATTGGTTGGACGTGCCGCCGCCAAGTATCGCGACACTTGTCAAAGAGGCATCGGCGGTAGCGATGGGCATAACAATGGCCAATCCATCATCTGTTTTGACACCTCTGTTAAGGCACAAATGGCGGGAAACCACCACGCACATGGAGCCGAATAACCCCGCACATGGAGTCAAAGCTATGCTGATAGTTTTTTTTTCTACACGCCGACATGATCTTGGGGAACCTAGGCCTTAACTGCTTGACTGTAGAAAAAAAGGGGGGTGTAACCTACTCTAGGGGAAATCAGAAACTGTTTGGATGACGAGGCAAACAAGTGTAGGCAGTGAAGAGGGTAGCTGAGTGGCGAGAAGTTACCAGATGAGAGGTCAGCGCAAAAGCGGGGTACTACAGCGCTGGGGCGGGGTTGGATTGCGAGCGTAGGTTTCACTGTTGTAGTCTTTCTCTATCTCTACTTTCCTGTCACTTTACCTCCCCCTCCCCTCTCTCCCCAGTGTAGGGTAGCAAACCGGATCTTCCCTTCTGGTTAACCTCCCTGCCTTAGCCCTTTCTTCTGTCTCTCTCTTTTCATTTCACCAAAATAATTGCCAGCATCACCCCTCCACAATAACTTCATTAGAGATGTTTGAGCGTCGTCGCCGTCAGTCTCAGTCGACTGCAATGTAATATGCGCAGGTACCCATGACACTATTAACTGTCATTTACATACTCTAAGTTAGGTAGCGACAAAAGACCCCGAAACCGGCTCCGAGGTTCGTGTTCTATAAATGCAGAGGTGAAATGTGCTACTTTCAACAAATTCTGGTGACGTAATTTAAGTGTTAAATATTAGCGAATACCAATGCATCTTACCGAAGTTGCAGCAAATAGAGCCACACGCACAGCCAGAGCGAGGTGCCCAATACGGTGGAGGGCATTGGTTAAACGGCACGCATCCATAGCCAGTAGCTTGACATTTCTTGAATTTGAGTGCCCCTGCAAACAAAAATGAAATGGACCTAAATAGCATGGAATAATTTAAACAAGCAACCGCGCTCAGTGTCGTCACGTGAACGCAAATGTGTGTGGCGGATAGTAAGGATGATCTAATCATCCTTTCGTGAAGGGCTGATGGCACATTAACCAAACTGAATGTCTTGCAGTTCCTATTGTATCTAAATGTTGAAATTTTTGTACACTAAACTCCGTGATTTGCTGGAATTTTAGTAGGAATAGAAAGTTCGCTTCATTGCATGTTTCCTCTTAATTTGCACCACCAATCCTCTACCGTCCACCGCACAGACAATTAGGTTTCCCCTACTGCCCTTACAACCACGGTCTCGAGTAAGCGCAAAAAGTTGACAGTCACTTTACCATACGCTAAAAAAGATGAAGGCGAAAGCCTGCATGCTCACGAGACATTCATTTAATGACATTCAATTACATTCACTTAATTATCTGACATTCTCAATCGAATGCGCTGTTACTTCCTATTACTTGTTTTTTCCCGCCAAAAGTCGTGTGTTCGAGTGCCTTAAGCTTAAGTGCATTAAGCTTTACCTTAATTAACGTTGCCTAAATTAACTTCGCCTTAAGTAACACCAACGGTTGTGGATTCGAGTGTCTTAATATACTCTATGTTAATTAACTATGCCTTAATTAACTTCGCCTTAACACCAAAGGTTGTGATTTAGAGTCCCACCAAAGGTCGTGGGTTCGAGTGCCTATATTTACTTTATTCTAATTAACTTTGCCCTAATTAATACCAAAGCTCGTGGGTTCGGCTCCCACCATAGATCGAGAGTTACACCCCCAATTTCTGTGCCATTCAATTTTGGGGCCATTGAATTTTCCGGACGGAGAAAATTTCGACCCATGAGCCATGTAATGCTCGGGTTTAAGCTTGCGCGCACTATGCTCGGGAGAGATAAAGAGAAAATGAGAGCGAGAGAGAGTGAGCTAATTGTAGCAGCACCAACCAGGAAACGCGCAGAGGTGCTGCCGACGCCAACCGCGCTTCTCCGTTTCCCCGTATAAACGCCAAACGCTCGCGGTGTCCGTGACTGCAGCAGGCGCCTCTGGCGGCTGCACGGCCGAGCTCCCGCCAGCTGCGCGCTACTGCGCATGCGCCATGACATCATCCCGGAGTTTTGTCTGCCCGTACACTGTGCATAGCTTTCGCCCCACTTCCCCTACGTGTGATCGGACTGCAAGTGCTTCGCGAGGCGTTCCCCGATGCCACGGACCACAAGGTAATGTTTATACACTTCGCATAACTTAGCATCACTTGGCATTATTTCGTATAACTTAACATCACTTTGTATAGCCATGACCAGCTAGGAACCGAGCAGCTCCACTGTTCTTTAGCCTTGCGCCACTAGCATAAGCTTCCCCGATTTTTTGTTTTTCTTTTCGAGTTTTTTTTATTTGGAACACGTCGCGAGGAATGCTCGCGCGAGCGAACGCTGCTGGCGTGTAGCGAAGCATGGACGTCACGAGCAGCGAAGCATAGACGGAACGCGCTGAGTCATAACTTTTCTTGACCGAACTTCTTGCGTAGCTTACACAGCGTTGACCACTATGTATGGAACGGATTATAGTGATCAGATTGAAAGGGCGATAACCGATGCAAAATTTCCAGCTATTGTCCTTCTACTTAACAACACGACATGTGTTGCCCAAGGGCTGGAGCAAGGCTCTATAATATATTAGGGGCGAAGCACCTTAAGGCCGAGCCTTGTCCCTCCCTCGTCGTCCGTAGCCATGGTTTGGATGGAGTCCCCTAGGGGCGCTGCGGTGCACAAGGGCGTTCGTTCCGACGCCCGCTCTCTTTCTCACGTCTACCATGGATGATAACGGTCGCTTCCGATAACGGCGCAACCGCTATGGATGAAAAGGCGAGAGTGGCGGCTCAACTGCAAGCGGAGTCGAGGGCTCGCAAAGCTGCTGCAGCACGGCGACGCCGGCATGCGGACGCGGAGCTGAGGGCTCTTAAAGCTGCAGCAGTACGGCAACGCCAGCAAGCGGACCCGGAGCTGAGGGCTCGCGAAGCTCGCGCTTGAACCGAGCATCGGCGCCACCAACATCCGGTAGAGAACGCTTCCGGCGTTTTGCCACCGCTTGCCGCGCTTTCGCCGCCTCTGGGTCCGCTTGCCGGCGTCGGGGAATTCACGGTTAACCGAATGATCCCCCGGTGCTTCGCCCACTCATAATCATTCACTTCGTGGATATGCGGTGACTTTTTTGGAAAACATTTTCTCTACCTCCTTCTGTATGACTTGGCGTTCAGAATGTGACTTGCGGTAAGGGCGTCGGTGAAGGGGAGTGGCGTCGCCAGTGTCAATATGGTGGTTTACGACATGTGCTTGGCCCAGAGGACGATCCTCGACATTGAAGATGTCAACATAGGACGCTAGAACAGCGCGAAATGCTCCGACTTGGGTAGGTTGGAAATCCGGAGATAGTATTTTGTCCAGAAATTCTTTATTCGGCGCGGTCGTTGAAGGCAGGGCCGCTGGCTTAGCGTCAGGGCCGAAAGCAGAAATTGCGCAGTCCTCCAAGCGAGAAAGCTCTGCGAGGGAGATCGTTTGAGAAAGAACTTGGGTGTAAGTAGAGAAGTTGTGGACTGCAACGAATTTTCTGTTGTTGGCAACGGCTACAATGGTGTGCGAAAGAGCGTGACTGTGGGCGAAGATTACATTAGTAAGCGGACCTACTACATAGTCGCCATCAGGCAGTGACGAGAATGGCGACATAATTACATAGGGGGCAGCTTGAGGTGGAAGCCGATCAAACTCTACTGAACGTAGGCGAGGGTGATTGGCAGAGGCGACACCAGGGCAGTTTGAGCTTAGAACACCAGTAGAGCAATCGATGAGGTCTAAGTCAGCGGTCAAGAAGGTGATTCCAAGAATGACATCGTATGGGCAATCGTCGAGAACAGCGAAGAGAACTGAAGCGTAGTGGCCAGCAACAGTAACCGGGGCAGTGCACATACCAAGAATGACGAGTCGGCTTCCGTCGACTACACGAACTGTAGGGGACACGGCTGGCGGAAACACTTTTTTTTTTGTCGGCAGTCGAGCGCAGCAGTCATTGCAGAAATATGAGCCCCACTGTCAATAAGAGCGGTAACGGTATCCAATGAACAAGAACACCAAGCAAGTTTCGTCTGGAATTAACGGTCGGCAGAGGTTTTTCGGTCCGGGTCGTCAATGCAGTTTCACCTCCGGAAGCTGCATTGTCCCCGCTATCCGCCCCCTGCAGTAAGCGGAGGACGGAGAGCGGCGCCGGTGTGGTGAGCGCGACTGACGACGCTGAGGTGACGGCGAGTGGCTTGACTAGTCTCTCCGAGTGGTGTCTTCAGTGTACATTGGGTCCGAGCGTGGAGACGGATGGCGAAATTCTTAAAATGAATAAAAGATCCTTGCTGTAAGCAGACGCGCAGATGAGATGAGAGCATAGGTCGGCGCACTCACTCATGAGTGCACTGACTCACACTCATTTCAAAGGCGTGAGTGCGAGTGAGTGCCACTGAGTGTGAGTGCAGGTGAGTGCGAGTGAGTGCCTTTGAGTGTGAGTGCAGGTGAGTGCGAGTGAGTGCCAGTGAGTGTGAGTTTAGGTGAGTGCGAGTGCGAGTGAGTGCCTGTGAGTGTGAGTGCAGGTGAGTGCGAGTGCGAGTGAGTGCCAGTGAGTGTGAGTGCAGGTGAGTGGGAGTGAGTGCCAGTGAGTGTGAGTGCAGGTGAGTGCGAGTGAGTGCCAGTGTATGTGAGTGCAGGTGAGTGCGAGTGAGTGCCAGTGAGTGTGAGTGCAGGCGAGTGCGAGTGAGTGCCAGTGACTGTGAGTGCAGGTGAGTGCGAGTGAGTGCCAGTGAGTGTGAGTGCAGGTGAGTGCGAGTGCGAGTGAGTGCCAGTGAGTGTGAGTGCAGGTGAGTGCGAGTGAGTGGCAGTGAGTGAGTGCAGGTGAGTGCGAGTGCGACTGAGTGCCAGTGAGTGTGAGTGCAGGTGAGTGCGAGTGCGAGTGAGTGCCAGTGAGTGTGAGTGCAGGTGAGTGCGAGTGAGTGCCAGTGACTGTGAGTGCAGGTGAGTGCGAGTGAGTGCCAGTGAGTGTGAGTGAGTGCCAGTGACTGTGAGTGCAGGTGAGTGCGAGTGAGTGCGAGCGAGTGTGAGTGAGTGCCAGTGACTGTGAGTGCAGGTGAGTGCGAGTGAGTGCCAGTAACTGTGAGTGCAGGTGAGTGCGAGTGAGTGCCAGTGAGTGTGAGTGAGTGCCAGTGACTGTGAGTGCAGGTGAGTGCGAGTGAGTGCCAGTGACTGTGAGTGCAGGTGAGTGCGAGGGAGTGCCAGTGAGTGTGAGTGAGGGCCAGTGACTGTGAGTGCAGGTGAGTGCGAGCGAGTGTGAGTGAGTGCCAGTGACTGTGAGTGCAGGTGAGTGCGAGTGAGTGCCAGTGACTGTGAGTGCAGGTGAGTGCGAGTGAGTGCCAGTGAGTGTGAGTGAGTGCCAGTGACTGTGAGTGCAGGTGAGTGCGAGTGAGTGCGAGCGAGTGTGAGTGAGTGCCAGTGACTGTGAGTGCAGGTGAGTGCGAGTGAGTGCCAGTGACTGTGAGTGCAGGTGAGTGCGAGTGAGTGCCAGTGAGTGTGAGTGAGTGCCAGTGACTGTGAGTGCAGGTGAGTGCGAGTGAGTGCGAGCGAGTGTGAGTGAGTGCCAGTGACTGTGAGTGCAGGTGAGTGCGAGTGAGTGCAAGCGAGTGTGGAGTGAGTGCCAGTGACTGTGAGTGCAGGTGAGTGCGAGTGAGTGCCAGTAACTGTGAGTGCAGGTGAGTGCGAGTGAGTGCCAGTGAGTGTGAGTGAGTGCCAGTGACTGTGAGTGCAGGTGAGTGCGAGTGAGTGCGAGCGAGTGTGAGTGAGTGCCAGTGACTGTGAGTGCAGGTGAGTGCGAGTGAGTGTCAGTGACTGTGAGTGCAGGTGAGTGCGAGTGAGTGCCAGTGAGTGTGAGTGAGTGCCAGTGACTGTGAGTGCAGGTGAGTGCGAGTGAGTGCGAGCGAGTGTGAGTGAGTGCCAGTGACTGTGAGTGCAGGTGAGTGCGAGTGAGTGCCAGTGAGTGTGAGTGAGTGCCAGTGACTGTGAGTGCAGGTGAGTGCGAGTGAGTGCGAGCGAGTGTGATGAGTGCCAGTGACTGTGAGTGCAGGTGAGTGCGAGTGAGTGCCAGTAACTGTGAGTGCAGGTGAGTGCGAGTGCGAGTGAGTGCCACTGAGTGTGAGTAGTGCCAGTGACTGTGAGTGCAGGTGAGTGCGAGTGAGTGCGAGCGAGTGTGAGTGAGTGCCAGTGACTGTGAGTGCAGGTGAGTGCGAGTGAGTGCCAGTAACTGTGAGTGCAGGTGAGTGCGAGTGCGAGTGAGTGCCACTGAGTGTGAGTGCAGGTGAGTGCGAGTGCGAGTGAGTGTCTGTGAGTGTGAGTGCAGGTGAGTGCGAGTGAGTGCCAGTGACTGTGAGTGCAGGTGAGTGCGAGTGAGTGCCAAGTGAGTGTGAGTGAGTGCCAGTGACTGTGAGTGCAGGTGAGTGCAGGAGTGCGAGTGTGAGTGAGTGCCAGTGACTGTGAGTGCAGGTGAGTGCGAGTGAGTGCCAGTAACTGTGAGTGCAGGTGAGTGCGAGTGCGAGTGAGTGCCACTGAGTGTGAGTGCAGGTGAGTGCGAGTGAGTGCCAGTGAGTGTGAGTTTAGGTGAGTGCGAGTGCGAGTGAGTGAGTGAGTGCCAGTGAGTGAGTGCAGTGCGAGTGAGTGCCAGTGAGTGTGAGTGCAGGTGAGTGCGAGTGAGTGTGTGAGTGCCAGTGAGTGTGAGTGCAGGTGAGTGCGAGTGAGTGCCCAGTGAGTGAGTGCAGGTGAGTGCGAGTGAGTGCCAGTGAGTGTGTGAGTGAGTGAGTGCGAGTGCGAGTGTGAGTGAGTGAGTGTGAGTGCGAGCGAGTGCGAGTGGAGTGTCTGTGCAGAGTGCTGAGTGCGAGTGAGTGCCAGTGACTGTGTGCAGTGAGTGTGGTGAGTGTGAGTGCGAGTGAGTGCCAGTGACTGTGAGTGTTGAGTGGGGCGAGTTGAGTGCGAGCGAGTGTGAGTGAGTGCTGACTGTGAGTGCAGTGAGTGAGTGTGAGTGCAGTGAGTGCGAGTGAGTTGAGTGAGTGCAGTGAGTGAGTGCCAGTGTGAGTGCGAGTGCGAGGGCGACGTGAGTGCACAGGTGAGAGTGGTGCAGTGCAGGTCGAGTGGCGAGTGAGTGCCAGTGACTGTGAGTGCAGGTGAGTGCGAGGAGTGCCAGTGAGTGTGAGTGCAGGTGAGTGCGAGTGCGAGTGAGTGCCAGTGCAGTGTGAGTGCAGGTGAGTGCGAGTGAGTGGCAGTGAGTGAGTAAGGTGAGTGCGAGTGCGACTGAGTGCCAGTGAGTGTGAGTGCAGGTGAGTGCGAGTGCGAGGGAGTGTCTGTGAGTGTGAGTGCAGGTGAGTGCGAGTGAGTGCCAGTGACTGTGCAGTGCAGGTGAGTGCGAGTGAGTGCCAGGAGTGTGGAGTGAGTGCCAGTGACTGTGAGTGCAGGTGAGTGCGAGTGACGGCGAGCGAGTGTGAGTGAGTGCCAGTGACTGTGAGTGCAGGTGAGTGCGAGTGAGTGCCAGTAACTGTGAGTGCAGGTGAGTGCGAGTGCGAGTGAGTGCCACTGAGTGTGAGTGCAGGTGAGTGCGAGTGCGAGTGAGTGCCTGTGAGTGTGAGTGCAGGTGAGTGCGAGTGCGAGTGAGTGCCAGTGACTGTGAGTGCAAGTGAGTGCGAGTGAGTGCCTGTGAGTGTGAGTGGAGGTGAGTGTGAGTGGAGGTGAGTGCGAGTGCGAGTGAGTGCCAGTGATTGCGAGTGCAAGTGAGTGCGAGTGAGTCCCAGTGACTGTGAGTGGAAGTGAGTGCGAATGCGCGTGAGTGCCAGTGAGTGTGAGTGGGAGTGCGAGTGAGAGTGAGTGCCAGTGAGTGTGAGTGGAAGTGAGTGCGAGTGAGAGTGAGTGCCAGTGAGTGTGAGTGCGAGTGAGAGTGAGTGCCAGTGAGTGTGAGTGCGAGTGAGAGTGAGTGCCAGTGAGTGTTAGTGTGAGTGAGTGCCGGTCAGTGTGAGTGGAGGTGAGTGTGAGTGAGTGCCAGTGAGTGGGAGTGAGTGGAGGTGAGTGCCAGTGAGTGTGAGTGGAGGTGAGTGGAAGTAAATGTGAACGTGGTGAGTGCCTGTGAGTGTGAGTGGAAATGAGTGTGAACGTGACTTAGTGCTGCGTGAGTGGAGCTGAGTGTGAACGTGACTGAGTGCTGTGAGTATGAACGGGGTGAGTGCATCTGGGTATGTAGAGGTGAGTGCGAACGTGAGTGTGAGTGTAGGTGAGTGTGAACATGAGTGAGTGGTTGTGAGTGGAAGTGAGTGTGAACGTGGTGAGTGCTTGAACGATAAGCAGAGGTGATATCGGTTCACCTTGCTAGCGGAAAAATGTAGGCACGTTGTGTGCACAAGCTCACTCGTGGTGATGACTTATCGCACTAGCAGATTGTGCACGCCAAGATAGAAACCACTCACTAAGGTCGTAATAATACAAGGATCAGGCATGATTGAGACAATGTATAATGAGATGAGCGGATACATTATATTGCGATAGCAATTATATGGAGACTCCAAGCGAACTTCTGCCGTGGTCGCGGACGTCATTGTGAGGTTCCGTATAAAGTCCAAACACGGTAAAATCGTCGCAGCGTGCCGGCGGTACGGTGCGTGTGCGAGTGCAAGCTTGCGACGGTCAGCCGACACTTGCTGCTCAATCACGCGCGCGCGTGGGTAAAGGCGGGGCGGAAGCGCGCTGCTTCTGTTGGGCGTCAGGCATTTGGGGGGGGGGGGGGGGGTCGTCTTGCTCCGGCGGCGGGCACGTGGGTGTCGTATCTCGAAAGCGATCTGCGACGTGGAAAAAGGGCGCGCGCGCGCGCCTCCTCTTCAAAGCGATTTGCGACGTGAACTATGTTCAACTAGAGCCGGTAAATTCGTATGCGCTGTGTTTTCGACATTTAGTTCACTTTGGAGCGAGAGGTGGCACGAAGGTCAATTCGCTCGCGGCTATAGCTGCGCCGCCTTACTCCAGCGTTCTGACAGCGAGTTCCCGCGGTCATCGAGCTAGATGCGTTCATGTTTACCGGTTAGCGCGTGCCACCGTGCTTGTCTATTTAGTTATTAGGCGAATGTTTACAAGTTTATACGGCCCATTAAACTACTATCCTTGCTTCGTATAGCTCTCTACTAATTTGCTATCGTAATCGAGGCTTCGCCTTTCGGGCGAAACTGCGACATTTTCTTTAATACACCAGGGAATACGTATGGGCTGGAGCGCTGATGGCAGACATATCCAAATCATGACCGGCAAATTTTGCCATGACTTCCACTGAGTGAAGACGTTTAATACCGTGTGATTTGCTACAGCTTCGCTGGTCATCCGCCTTCAGAGGGTGGAATGGCTCCTCATTTTCTTCCTGCTTCCCTCTTAAACGTACACGTACAGGCTCCTTATATAAACAGGCAGAGCGGAAGAGGGACTAGCCAAGTTAGCACAGAGTAACAGACCCGCACGCTCGCATACATGGAGAAAAAGCGAAAATGCAATGATAGATACAGCTTTGTTCTCCCTTTTGTGTTTGTTTCGGCGTTGAGTGGTTCACTAAGTATACGGACAGTCAATCTCTCCCTCTATTTCTCGCTCTCTTGGCTTAATCGGACCGAAGGGGAGCTTAGCGAGCATGGGCGGTAAGCATGCACACGTCTAATGTCAATGACAGAGAAATGGACAGAGAGAGTTTGAGGCTGACGTCAATGTTTATGTCACCATGAATAAATTGAAACGAAAACTTTAGTCGTGCTAGTTTTGCTCTACTTTGCAGTGTTAATAAACCAGCTCTCTTTAATAATGTAGGCAATGAATGCGATAACTTGTATTTATTAAAACATAACCTTATTGCCTTCCTCTGCACCCCTTCCATTCTTGCAATGAGTTATTTTGTGTACGGAAACCAAACAATATTGGCGTGCTCCAGCACTGTTCGAACAAGCATTTTGTAGGCCAGCAAATTTTATCGGGGGGGGGGGGGGGGCGCAAGACGAAGGTGTCTTCTCAGAAAGAAGAGTCGGTTTAGTGCTCAGCATGTACATTAACTTCCACTTGCGGTTATTTTGTTAACATGGCTTTCCCATCGGAGAGCGTATGTTAAAGTGACACCTAAATATTTACGCTGAAATGCACAAGTGAGATGTGTGTCATTAATAATGTACGTAAACTCAGATATCTGTTTTTTTAACACGAAAGTGTTTTATGCCGGGGTCCACCAAGACTTCACTGACGTATTTCCGTCACGGAAATACGTCATAGAACATAATACAAAGAAAGAAACCAGAAGAAAAAGTTCCACAAACATGCAAAATTTGGAAATCGAACCCACGACCTCTCGGTCCGCGACGATAGATCGCCGAGCGTTTAACCCATTGCGCCACAAACGCATTTGCAGAGAGCTACACAGACGCGCCTTATATATCTAACACTCCTCCGTGTACCCGCGCTCTTGCTCGGGGCGGTGCCGCCGCCTACGAGCAGAAAAGAGAAGTACTGCATTATGACACTAACGCGCACCGACAGTGAACGCTTCGGTGGTCTCAGCACTACGACGCCTCGATGCCAGCATTCGAAGGGACGCTGGCATCAAGAAGCACTACCAACGCCACATAGGTGGCGTTCACCGTACTCAGCACAGCGGAGCGTGGCCTCCGCAATTAGCTCTGAAAATGTTTCTGAAGTTGATCGCGGAGGTTGCAATTACGACGCGCTGTACGCGCTGATTTGACTCGGTGACGATTCAGTTACGTGCTTTGTCTTGCGCGTTGTATTAGTGTGTCAGTTACGTGCTTCGTCTTTCCCGTTGTGCTAGCGTGTGCAGCGTAGTGCAGCTTCCATATGCACGACGGTTGCTCATGGTCATCGACGTTGGTAGTCGTGATGGAGGAGACGTGCCACCAGGCGTCAGCGTGGGTGCATCAACGCCTAAGGGCGCTTTAGCCACAAAACACCAATAGACATTATATGTCAATGTGCAATAAACATTACACTACGTCTGTAAAGACACGTTTCACTTTCGTGTTCTATGCCGATTCCTATATAAGAGGGATCAACCACATTTTTTTCTTACTGTTAGCGTTACAGATTTTTCGTCATTTAGAGTCATCTGCCACTCCTGACACCAAGAAAAGGCAGAATTTTGTATACGGTGATTATCACGGTGATTAATTTCGCGGTATGAAATACAATAGTCAGCGAATAGACGGATGTTACCATGTAATCGGGAAGGCAAATATTTTATGTATATTAAAAATAAACCTGGGTCCAAAACACTGCTTTAGCACACTCCCGATGCAACAGGTGCTAAATTGGAAGTTTCGTTATGAATATACACGAATTGTGAGCGGTATAGATCGGCACAGTGACTCATGAGTGTACTCACTCACACTCGTACTCATTTCTAAGGGGTGAGTGCGAGTGAGTGCCAGTGAATGTGAGTGCAGTGAGTGCGAGTGAGTGCCAGTGAGTGTGAGTGCAGGTGAGTGCGAGTGAGGGCCAGTGATTGTGAGTGCAGGTGAGTGCGAGTGCGAGTGAGTGCCAGTGAGTGTGAGTGCAGGTGAGTGCGAGTGCGAGTGAGTACCAGTGAGTTGTGAGTGCAGGTGAGTGCGAGTGCGAGTGAGTGCCACTGATTGGGAGTGCAGGTTAGTGCCAATACGAGTGAATGCCAGTGAGTGTGAGTGCAGGTGAGTGTGAGTGCAGGTGAGTGCGAGTGGGAATGAGTGCCAGTGATTGTGAGTGCAGGTGAGTGCGAGTGCGAGTGAGTGCCAGTGAGTGTGAGTGCAGGTGAGGGAGTGTGAGTGCCAGTGAGTGTGAGTGCAGGTGAGTGCGAGTGCAAATGAGTGCCAGTGGTTGTGAGTGCAGGTGAGTGTGAGTGCGAGTGCCAGTGAATGTGAGTGCAGGTGAGTGCGAGTAAGTACCAGTGAGTGTGAGTGCAGGTGAGGGTGTGTGAGTGCCAGTGAGTGTAAGTGCAGGTGAGTGCGAGTGAGTACCAGTGAGTGTGAGTGCAGGTGAGTGCGAGTGCGAGTGACTGCCTGTAAGTGTGAGTGGAGGTGAGTGCGAGTGCAAGTGAGTGCCAGTGAGTGTGAGTACAGGTGAGTGCGAGTGCGAGTGAGTGCCAGTGAGTGTGAGTGCAGGTGAGTGCGAGTGCGAGTGACTGCCTGTGAGTGTGAGTGGAGGTGAGTGCGAGTGCAGGTGAGTGCCAGGGATTGTGAGTGCAGGTGAGTGCGAGTGCGAGTGAGTGCCAGTGAGTGTGAGTACAGGTGAGTGCGAGTGAGTGCCAGTGAGTGTGAGTGGAGGTGAGTGCGAGTGAGTGCCAGTGAGTGTGAGTGCGAGTGAGTGCGAGTGCGAGTGAGTGCCAGTGAGTGTGAGTGCAGGTGAGTGCGAGTGCGAGTGAGTGCCAGTGAGTGTGAGTGGAGGTGAGTGCGAGTGACTGCCTGTGAGTGTGAGTGGAGGTGAGTGCGAGTGCAAGTGAGTGCCAGTGAGTGTGAGTGCAGGTGAGTGCGAGTGCGAGTGAGTGCCAGTAAGTGTGAGTGCAGGTGAGTGCGAGTGCAGGTGAGTGCCAGTGAGTGTGAGTGCAGGTGAGTGCGAGTGCGAGTGAGAGCCAGTGATTTTGACTACAGGTGAGTGCGAGTGAGTACCAGTAAGTGTGAGTGCAGGTGAGTGCGAGTGAGTGCCAGTAACTGTGAGTGCAGGTGAGTGCGAGTGCGAGTGAGTGCCAGTGAGTGTGAGTGCAGGTGAGTGCCAGTGCGAGTGAGTGCCAGTGAGTGTGAGTGCAGGTGAGTGCGAGTGCGAGTGAGTGCCAGTGAGTGTGAGTGCAGGTGAGTGCGAGTGCGAGTGAGTGCCAGTGAGTGTGAGTGCAGGTGAGTGCGAGTGCGAGTGAGTGCCAGTGAGTGTGAGTACAGGTGAGTGCGAGTGAGTGCCAGTGAGTGTGAGTGGAGGTGAGTGCGAGTGAGTGCCAGTGAGTGTGAGTGCGAGTGAGTGCGAGTGCGAGTGAGTGCCAGTGAGTGTGAGTACAGGTGAGTGCGAGTGCGAGTGAGTGCCAGTGAGTGTGAGTGCAGGTGAGTGCGAGTGCGAGTGACTGCCTGTGAGTGTGAGTGGAGGTGAGTGCGAGTGCAGGTGAGTGCGAGTGCGAGTGAGTGCCAGTGAGTGTGAGTACAGGTGAGTGCGAGTGAGTGCCAGTGAGTGTGAGTGGAGGTGAGTGCGAGTGAGTGCCAGTGAGTGTGAGTGCGAGTGAGTGCGAGTGCGAGTGAGTGCCAGTGAGTGTGAGTACAGGTGAGTGCGAGTGCGAGTGAGTGCCAGTGAGTGTGAGTGCAGGTGAGTGCGAGTGCGAGTGACTGCCAGTGAGTGTGAGTGGAGGTGAGTGCGAGTGCAGGTGAGTGCCAGTGAGTGTGAGTGCAGGTGAGTGCGAGTGCGAGTGAGTGCCAGTGAGTGTGAGTGGAGGTGAGTGCGAGTGCAGGTGAATGCCAGGGATTGTGAGTGCAGGTGAGTGCGAGTGCGAGTGAGTGCCAGTGAGTGAGAGTACAGGTGAGTGCGAGTGAGTGCCAGTGAGTGTGAGTGGAGGTGAGTGCGAGTGAGTGCCAGTGAGTGTGAGTGCGAGTGAGTGCGAGTGCGAGTGAGTGCCAGTGAGTGTGAGTGCAGGTGAGTGCGAGTGCGAGTGAGTGCCAGTGAGTGTGAGTGGAGGTGAGTGCGAGTGACTGCCTGTGAGTGTGAGTGGAGGTGAGTGCGAGTGCAAGTGAATGCCAGTGAGTGTGAGTGCAGGTGAGTGCGAGTGCGAGTGACTGCCAGTGAGTGTGAGTGCAGGTGAGTGCGAGTGCGAGTGAGTGCCAGTAAGTGTGAGTGCAGGTGAGTGCGAGTGCAGGTGAGTGCCAGTGAGTGTGAGTGCAGGTGAGTGCGAGTGCGAGTGAGAGCCAGTGATTTTGACTACAGGTGAGTGCGAGTGAGTACCAGTGAGTGTGAGTGCAGGTGAGTGCGAGTGAGTGCCAGTAACTGTGAGTGCAGGTGAGTGCGAGTGCGAGTGAGTGCCAGTGAGTGTGAGTGCAGGTGAGTGCCAGTGCGAGTGAGTGCCAGTGAGTGTGAGTGCAGGTGAGTGCGAGTGCGAGTGAGTGCCAGTGAGTGTGAGTGCAGGTGAGTGCGAGTGCGAGTGAGTGCCAGTGAGTGTGAGTGCAGTTGAGTGCGAGTGCGAGTGAGTGCCTGTGAGTGGGAGTGGAGATGAGTGCGAGTGCGAGTGAGTGTCTGTGAGTGTGAGTGGAGGTGTGTGCGAGTGAGCGCCAGTGAGTGTGAGTGGAAGTGAGTGCGAGTGCGAGTGAGTGCTGTGAGTGTGAGTGGAGGTGACTGTGAACGTAAGTGAGTGCGGGGCCTGGAAAAAATTATGGTGAGTGAGTGTTCTTCCACACTGCTGACCTATGTTAATAACGCATAAAACATGCGAACCTATTCTTACGTAGTGGAGCAGGCTACGTTTTTCAGGGAGCTGGACTTTAGCGGCTATACAGCGATCATTGAAACTCCCCGAAGAGTCATGTGTATGTGAACGAACTGCGTACTTGTTCCTTATGCTACATATGTGATTTTGATATAGAACAGCTAATAATCTGCAATGTATTCAAAAGATGCCTGCTAATTTTATAAATAATAAAATGCGAGCATCATTACGTGAAAACGGCCGTTAATTATTCGAAAACTATTCGAAGAGTATTAGGTATTTCATTCGATTCAATTCGCTTCTGGCACGATTAATTTTGTGTCAGTATTCCATTCGCTCTAAAAAATTACTATTCGCCCACCACAACTGATGACTATTCGGCATGTGCGAATGGTTGCAATTTGCCGGAAAAGACTGGCTGCCTGAGCAACATAACGTGCTTTACTGCGTTACTCCCTGCGTTTTTTGTTGACTGCGGCCGTGCCAGGGTATTACTGATCTCCCTTCTAATGCAATATTTTGTTTCACCGCGCATAGTTGATGATTGCAAATATTAAAAAGCCATTCTAAAAATATTCGTGCTTAGGAATAATGCCTGTCCAATTCGGAAACCGCATTGCATAGTATATTATTCAATTTCATTTTGTTATTCCTAGGTTCAGAATATTCGAAGAATCCCTAGCATTTAATGCTCCTTATTGACATCCGTATTTAATTGAAAGCCAACATATTGATGCTGCATTTTTCCGCCGTTTTAAATCTTGCCGCCCATCACTCCTTTTCAAAAGCGCTCTTCCTGCGCCCTCTGGAGTGAGCCACTGAAGGCTGGGAGGAAATCGCTGTCGGTGGGCGCCAGGTGGTGCCACAGATACAGAGAAATTTAAAATGTTGTAATTTCTTAGGTGCGCTTAGCATGCAAACAACGGAAGCTTGAGTAAAAGTGGAATGTGTGGTATCTTTCAGAACCGCTAATTTCCGACAGACATTTTTAAAGCATTCTTATGAGATGGGCATCGTGGCTTTACGAAGACTGCGATATTTCGATGTACGTAGACAACGTCGCTAAGATGAGCTCACCGTCGGGAACAATGATGATGTGGGAGCAGGCAGATTAATTCTGGCACTCTCGGCTGGTAATTTCTTTGCCTTATGCACCTCATTCCTGGTGTATACTTCATCCCCACACGTCTGAAAGTCCACATTCACGGAGAATTCCAAGCAGAAGGCCCAGTATTTATGTTCAGACGGTCTGGTGGTCTTCCAGAAACACTAGAGTTTGTACGAAATCGTGTGAGAATCCTCTGCAGGTGAGTGCACTCACATCTCTGCACTCACACTTACTGCATCAAGTAATACGTGTCGCTCCACAGGATCATATTATCACGTGGGCGTGACGTGGAAGCACGCAGAATCCAAACTGTTCAAGATCAAACTCTTTATTGGGCAATCCTGTGCCCAGCAATGAAAATAACTCACTTTACAACAAGAGCGGCGAGCACAATCGTCGGTCGTCTACAAAAAAACTTATGAATGGCGAAACGTGTCGGCTTTTATACATCAGTCATCGAAGGTTCCAGAGTAATCCTGCGTGCTCCCCGTGTCTTCCAGAAATTACTAAATAATTCGCGTCGCTCATACAATCAGATAACGTAAGCGTCGGAGCCGGTGGAAAGCTGTCACTGATGAAAGATAAACAAGTACAATATGATGTGTGTCGCCTAACTCGCCGCAATTTGCGCACAGTGGCAAACGCGCGGACCCAGTCTTGAATCACCAGCGGTGTACGCCGACACCGTTTCGATTCGAAAAAAATAAAAAAAAATACTGCAGCTCACGGACGCGTTAGTCTCTCGATCGCACGGGTATCATGTGGGGGCATGCAAATGTTCCCCATATAATACCAGAGCGTCTGTTAGAATTTGTGGGTGAATAAATAACTATTCCTATCCTTTTTCTCTTGAATTATCGAAAGCTGGTGAACTTGCAGATTGTGTGCTGTGCTAAATTTACCAACTTATTCCTTATCATACGCAAAGAGAATGTGACACTAGGCAGCAAATTGTCTTTCTGTGCATGCACTAAGCCTCAGCACTTAGCCTGCCACTTCAAATATAAAAAATTGCAAGCTGGAGCCGCCTGCTCGGTATCAGCCCACAACGCAAGCTGAGTGACGTTGATGATTCGGTGCTTTGAAACGTAATCCTATATAATTTTAAAATAAAAGTTGCTTTGTGTGAACCTCACTCGAATAGAGTCGAGTGCCAACGATCCGTTATGTTGGTTTCCCGCATCGCGTTTTACTGGCACCATGTTGGTGGGCAGCTAACAGTATATACGGCTGCTGTTGTGAAAGCTGTTGACGTGGCAAGTCGGCGTTCCTTAGGAGCCATATACAGTAACTATAGCGTAGCCCAGAGATTCCTGAAGCAGCCGTATGACCAGGGCTTCGGCGATGAATCATCACTAAGAACAGACACCAAGGACACTCATTGAATTACCGAAGGCTGTTAGAACTAGCTTGAACAGCTTCGCTGTCTGTGATGTCTCAGTTTCTGATGTTGGCATACGTCTGCGAAGCATTTGTTGGTTGTGTTGTTCAACAGCCTCCAATAATCTACGCAGAAAAGTAAGGTTGCGGTAACCATAGTTGCTGTGTTTGAAATTTCATACATAAAGACAAAAAAAAAATCAGTAGCCTCTCCCCTGTCAAGGAAATGGGGGTAAGCGAAGCTTGTCGCGTGTTTCTTCGGTGTTCCTATAAACGAATTGCTCTGACGAGTACCACGTTGTGCTCGAACCACAAGCGGTCACACGCACTGCAGCTGGCTCAAAAGTTCCGGTTGAGAAACTCGCATTGAAACCTGGCCGCCGCACCGGAAAGTTGGCGTTGCCGAGGCGTGTATCACCGTTGTCGGGTTCCTGTATTTACTAGACGACGCTCACCTTTGGCCTGACCATCGCACTTCCCCAACTAGGGGTACGCGTCTCTTCACTGACGTGTCGCCTGGGCTTCGGAAGCCCTCACGCTAGAAACGGCACATCGACAAGCCCTTCTCCGAGCGCGTTCATTCTAGATGGATTTCCATGAAATTGCTTCGAAATTAAATCTGTCCGTTACTTAGGACAATGAGTGGCTCATACGGCCTTAAGCAATGGCTCATACCCCCTTAAACGTGGCATCCCCATGACGACGACAGAAAAGTGAAATTCTACGCTGGAATGATTAGCGGCAAGTGTGCGCGTGCCGAGCACGAGTTAATGAGTGAGCTGCGGAAGAAGAGAACTACGCTCGAGCCAATGCCGATGATGAAAATTTTGTGCGTCTGTCAGTTATAACAAGCTTAGCTTGAAAAAGCGAACCAAGCCAGCGCTTTCTTGGACCAACAGCACGTTACACATCGACAGGTATCCTTAAACGACGATACTAAAAAAGTAAAAGCAAGTCGCATATTGCACCGAAATTCCTACTCTCTTTCTCGTTTTAGAAGGGAGCGCTATCGTGGCTAATAACCGAGCGCAATATTGAGTTTGCAAAGCACACTGCATGTATAATTTATAACTTGTCTGAAAACGGGTCACTCGTGTGACGTCACAAGCCTTTGGCCACTCCGTCGCGGCTTAGTTACACAGTTACCAGGAAGTTACACATGCAGCTTCTTGTTTGGAAACCCTCTCTAACGATGTCATGATATATTGCGCTATCTAGTCGAGCACTCTCTTTTATGGTATTTATATCAAAAATCGGCTATTCATATAGAACAGGACGCAGAGTCCAAGAGCTGATTGGTTTCTCAGCTTTTCAGTGCAGAAGAAACACCGGAAACAAACGCCAGCAAAAAAAGAAAAAAAAAAGAATTGGAGGGCGCTTAAACTCCGCCTTTAAAAGTGGAACGCGATAGCATTAAAAGATACCTGACTGTTTCTCACGCTTCCGGGCAACTGCAGCTTATGTATCCGCAATGTTTACCTGGAAACGGTGGCGGCGAACGCTGTGCTCGAAGGAGAGCTTTCTGGTTCTTTTTTGTTTTGTTTTGTTTTCAAATGTTTTGTTTGTTTATTTTCTTCAGTCGCACCTTTATTTTATTGCTTTATTTCTTGTTACCACGGCTTGGGTGCCGCACTAGCGCCCGTCCGTTCTGTAGGGTGAAGCCACTTCAACATCGACAGAACTCAAGCGGCCGCTGGGAAAGGGGTTTGTGTTTGAGTTTCCGCGTAACAGAATTATGTTTTCTCGTATATTACAATGATAATCCGACGCTCTCACATCTGTAGGTTGTGCGTAAGTTGTACTTTACGAATGTTGTAACGCATTTTATTTTGAAAAATTCAATTAGTTCAGTTGAACACCTCTGCGCCACGCGGAGGGCCTGCTTGGTTCAGGACCCGTGGTTCGGGAGGATTTTTCTGATATGGACAACGGCACCCACGCCGGACGCCGACACCGGATTATCTGCGACACGGGGTCTTGAACGCTATCGCGTTAATAATTTCTGCAAGCCTTCGCCTGCAACTTGAGCAGAGTATGCCTCTGAATGAGAGACGTCGAAGTCGTCACATGACCGCATCCCAAATAGATATTGGAGCCTCTCTAATTACCCTAGCCTAAGTAGTGCAGAAGCCAGAAGGCCTAGCAGAGCCGAAAACGTTGCGAGCGTTTCGTTTGATCTAACTGAATCTGAAAGCACATTAATAACGCTTCCAAAGCGCGATTTCATAATGAAATCGTGCCATAACCACGTATTTCATTATGAAGCACGCCGTAGTGAGGCACTCCGAAATAATTTTGACCACCTGGCGATCTTTACCTGTGCCCAACACGCACGGGCCACGGACGTTTTTGCACTTCGCTTCCAGCGAAATGTGGCCGCCGCAGCCGCGATTCGATCCCGCCACCTCGTGGTTAACAGCGCAACACCATAGCCGCCATGCCATCACGGCTAGTTTCAAAAGCATGTGCTCAGTCGCTCAAAAGCAGCAAGACGAACGTGTAAAAAGGATCGTGAGCTCATCTGCATATCTCGTGTGTATGAATGGCAAGCTCATTTGAATATTTCCGGTGCGTCAGTGCAAGGCAATTATGCACACCTAGCGAATCCACCTCGCGGACGCAATGGATATGGCGTTCAGCTACTGGGCGTTAGATTTCTCTCTGAAGCAGAATATTTCGTGAGCACCGTAGCGGCGATGAGTCGTCAGACCCACCGAACTCCCGGTATCATATCACTGCCGTTGGGATTTCTTTTGAAGAATTGTGCGTTTTTGTGCATCAGGTCGCATAACGGGTCGAGCACACGGACGTAGAAATGTTTATGTATTTCATGGAGGAAATAATTTATATGTTTTCATAGCTGCGAATGAAAAGTGTTAGAAATCATCAGGTTTGAGCGTTTCTGCACTATTGCGGGCTGACATTCTTCTTTGTGTCCACTAAACCTAGCGGGAAAGTTGAGACGGCAAAACCGCAAGCCTTCCAAGACCTGTGCTTGTACGCTGCAAAACGGTCTTAGCGCAGTGGCGGCAGTCGAAAAAGGCCTCTCAGCGATCCCCTTGATGAGTTGGTGGCGGACACCTTTCCACGAAACCAGGTCGGTTTTCCACTCCTACATTCACCTCCCAGGCGTTGAAATAACTACATTATTTTGCCCCCCTTCCCCCAACGCCGAGTAGCTGACTAGAGGAATTTACCTCAGGCCGACCTCTCGGCATTTCGTATCATTAAAATTCTCTCTCTCTGTCTCTCACATCCTTTTGCCCGCCTTCTCCCCTCCCTACTGCCGACTCCTACTTGGGTCCTTAAGGAAATAACTTTTGTCTCTGTCTCTTGCAACCATTACTTTATTAGAGACAGTGCCCGCAGGAAAGGCACCTACATATCCGTGTTACAATTCTGGCTAGCATTGAAGAGTCTCCCTTGACTGCTAAGAAGGAAGCTTCAAGCCACAGTACTGAAACGCATATCGATGATGTCTCTGCGACTTGACACCACCTGGCATGAGCAGGAACGAGCTAAGAAATAATCATGTTGAATCATGTCTCTGTATTCCAACGCTTAGCGCGCGTGAACCCATGAGAAACCATATGAAAACGTGGATCGGTTTTATTTTGCGCAGACGACCTTTCCTTGGAGTTTCCCAAGGTCGTCTGCGCAAAATAAAACCGAGTCACGTTTTCATATGGCCTTAAGTGATTCTATGTAATGTTTCTCATGGGTTACAAGCATTATGTTCAGCCCCATGTTGTTTGGAGAGCTAACTAGCCTTTATCGTTTTAACAGCGGAGCTGTTTAAGGCCGAGGTTGAACCGTGCCGAGTGTTGATCAGTTTTACGAAGCGTGCAACAGAAACAGGTGGTCGCAGAGTGGCGAGGGTGAGAGAGGGCGAGCGCCAGATGGGCGGAGCCAAGGAGAGAGAGACAGTGGCGTAGCGGTGGCGCGACACTTTCCGGGGAGAGATAGCGGGGGGAGTGGGGGATCTACCGAGCAGTATAAAAGCATGCACTGTCGGCGCAGAGCATTCCGACGTTCGGCGATGAGTATGGCGAGGACGAAGAAGCAACTGTCTCTGGAAGAAGAACCGGCGCGGCAGGAAAGACGATGCGAAGATGCTCGAGCATGAGCCTAACAACGACGTGCCGACCAAGAGATCTGAGCAAGGGAAGCCGAAGCTAAGGGACGGCGAAGATCCGAAGACCCCGACTTCCGAGTGAGGGAGGCGGCGTCGCGGGAACGGTACGAAGAGACTCATCGGGAAGCAAAAGGCAAATTGAAGCCCCCAGCTCCGCTGTTTCATCAGTCTTCGCCAGTGAAACTACGCTGTTTTTTAACGGGGAAGCTGTTCTAGCTAACCGTAAAAACCCAAACTATGACGACCCTGCGTTGCCTAGCAACCACCTCGTGGAGTAGCGTGTGCCTCGTCTCCTCTCCGTGCCGTACACATGTTGCCTTTAAGGTCCCTAAATTCCCTGCTCTATTTTTAAGTAGTGAAATCTACTCGGTCGGCTGCCATTATCTTCCTAGATAGCATGCAACCGCCAATGGCCGCTGCTATCTACGCTGCTCATAGCAGCGTGCAAGTGATTGCGGGGAACAGCGTTAGGTAGAACATGGCTGCCGGAATGAGCGCCGCCCAATGATATTCGTCGGCGGTGCTTCAAAGCTTGTCGCTACTTTCAGAAAGCAAAAAAAAAAAAAATATCTAGGGACTTTAGTTGCCTTGACACGGGACGTTAAGGAGAGGGAAAGAGAGCATGCGAGCGGCGCGCGAAATGATCGGGAAAGGGAAAGAGAAAATGAGAGCGAGATAGAGAGAGAAATTGCAGCAGGAAATTGCAGGCAACGCGCAGAGCTGCTGCCGACGCCACCCGCGTTGCCTAGCCGCGAATACGCCGAAGCAGTAGCGATGACGTCACTTCGCGTTGCCTAGTAACCACCGGCGCAGGTGCGCGCTCGCTTCGCCCGACACCACGGTGTAAGATAAGAGTATATATCTTACACCGTGCCCGACACCGACACGGCTGCTGCCTGACTGCCTGTCAGCGTTTGTCGCATGCCACCGAACGCTGTCGCTCGTAGGCGCCGACGCGTCCAGCGCTAGCTACGCGAAATGTCGCGAAAGAGAAAGTACCTCCGAAAATGATCGCTCCAGAATACCTCCCCTACATGCGCAGTTAAGTTAAACCAAGTTAAGACCTAGCAGCAACCAAGTTGCGTAACAACAGCAGTAGCAGTAGTAACAACAGCCTAGCAGTAGCAGCCAAGAACACTTGAGGACTGACACTTTCGCTGTGCCTAAGCTTTGCACGACGTATAGTGCAAACATGCCCACTTTTTTTATTTCGATGCTGTCTTCGCGAAGCTGTCTATTTGGAATTGGCAGGCTTCGTCAGAACTGGAACGAGACTTAATGTGGCCACAGTCTACTTAGGTGCCTAGTTAACAGTAATCGGCGAGTATTGAAACACCGAAATGCTATTTAAGTCTTCAAATGAAGTCACACACGCCGCATACCATGATTTTATGTAAACCTTTACTGCAGGCGATAGCGTGGGGGTATGCTTCTCAGTGCCACAATCTTGTAAACATTTTGCCACAAGAGCACATGCGCGATTTACGGTGTTACAAGAGCATGGCTATAAAAATTCAGGGGTTCTTTCCTGTCTAACTAAATAATGGCATAATGGCATACAGTTTTACTGTATACGTTGCAGTTGCTGTTATTCCTCTGATATTTAGCACCGATGATCCACTTTTCATTGTGTATTGCGATATGAAACACTTAACTTCTTTGTTTCTCCTGCATCATCCTGCAAAAAAAAAAGCCATCATTGGGTATGGGCACATCGCCATCAGAGGTGTCAGCGGCCGCTTAAACGCGCTCAGGTTTCATGTACCACTTGCCGGCACCTAAATGTGCACATAAATAGGCAGACAAATATGCCAAGTGTTTTGTTAATTGATGCAGACCAGAAATACATGTAACAGTTCTGCGAAGCTTGTTAAAAAAATACAAATATAGAACAACAACAAGCGAACAGTCGGAGGAGTGCTGAAAGAAAATTTTTGTCACCTTTTTTATTTTTTTGTTGGACAGCTGTCGACAGACTCGTTACGCTGTGAAGCCTCAATTCCTCGAGAGCGCACGACTATGCAGGGTGTTTCATTTTAGCCGCACCAATTTTTAAAGAAATTGCCTGTGAACGACAGCACAATTGATGCTTCAATGCATAAAACAGCGTTTTTCTCAAAAAGTAAACTGTAACGCCCATGCATCTCGTCGGACACTTTGAAAATTAATATCTCGAAACTGGTTCAGTCTTGAGAATTCGTTCGAAGTGGACACACCTTGAGAACTCAGCGGCTGTAATTCCTACATTGAAATATGTCCCATAAAATAATGAACGAAAAAAGTTAATTAGCGTAATTAGGTTATTTACTCAATAACGTGTTTTGACTTCTCGGGGATGAAATGGCCGCCTCATCGAGTATTTTAGATCACGGATTATAATTGTGCTATCTGCCAAAGGCAATTTTTAAAATTTTGGTATAGCTAAAATGAAACACCCTGTATAACATACCTGTCTTGTGCAACCAGTTCTAAATGTGCGCCATGTTTAGCGTGGCTTCGAACGTGAAAGAGAAGAGTATTCACGGCACAGAAACCTCACATTTTGGTTTCCTGCTACTAGATGTCACTGACGCTACACGAACACTACGGCTAAGCTGCGAAAGTATGACACCGTTGAGCCACTCAGTATTCGATGGAATTAAGAAGCTTTCGTTAACAGCAGCCCAAAATGAAAAGGCCCAAATTGGCAGATTTCGGCGGCACGGTCATTGTATGGCGTTCAACTGCTGCAGCGGGCTGAGGGGCGAGCGCTTGAGTTGTTCGTGACGCCATGTGACCGCCACCACTGGTTTGGGTGGCGTGAATCATCTCCTGCCTCACGTCCAATGTCTTGGCGGTTGTTTTGAACTGATCGATTGAAAGTAATTCCTAATTATTTTTCTGGCTTCTAAGGAATCCAGTCCATAAGCCATAGTTATAGAGAATACACCTATCTAGAAAGCCATGAAAAAAAAAGAAGGTGCAATAAAATGCTGCCTCTCCCGTAATCGAGAGTAGATGAAAATATGAAATGGCTACTGGCAAAGCAGATTGGTTGAAGATGAGACTAGCCACAATCTTAAAACGGGTATAGTGCATATTTGCGAGGACACACCCCACCCCACGACACCACACCACATAACCATCCGCAGTCCGCCGGACGCTGCCAGCCTGGTCACGCAGCGTGGCGCCATCTCTCGAATGAGGCGGCGCAAAACCCGCGCCGCGGAAATCACAGACCGCTGCCGTTGAAAAGAGCACACGCAACCCTGTCTCAGCGCCAAAAAAAAAAAAGTTAATCAAGTGTATGGTGCCCTGTATCTGCCTTTTGTAAATTACAAATAAAACTTCAGCGTGCTAGAAGTTACAGCTTCAGTGATATTGTGAACAAACATTAGGAAGAACTCGGAAGCCGTATTTTTTGTAACTTGTTTGGGCAGTAACTAGCGTGTGTAATGCGGTCCTATACAAAGGGTTGGGGCCCAGAGACCGCATTTTGGAAACTTTTGACTGATTGCCCGGATAATCTCGTTTTTATCTCGCAATAATTCATCCGAGGCTGACATTTATGATTTTGCATGTACAATGTCGTAGTGTTTTTGATGTGTGGCAAAGTCAATGTCAAGCAGACGCAATTTACTATTTTGTTTGCTCATCTGTTTTGTTTATATCAAGTACAATGTATTGCATGGGTGGTACGTTATATTGTACTCTACGTTCATACAACAGTTGTACGCGTGCCTACGGCTAAATAAATTTTCTTGTCAGCAATGATGCCTGGATAACTTCTCTGGCTTTTGGCTCAAGGTTACTCGAAGGTCGCCGACAACGGGAGCTAAAAGCATTTCAAGCTAAAATCTGAATTTAGTAGGCTGTGTGAGGGACACAGCCGCATTGCGGCCCGTGAAACGTCGTGTGTGTGCTGCAGAAGGCGCACGGACACTAGAGCACAGAAATGACGCCACCCAAATACACGTTGCATATTTCGTGAATTATAAAGCCTCCACGCCTAACTTACGTTACAGCTAGTGTTCATGTAACGGTTTAGTTTTGCAAAAGTGTTTGTTCCCTATTCTTCGTGAAAGCATTTTGTTTTGGAGAGAGGGCTTGGGCACTGGAGTACAGTAGTGACACCCCTATTGGTGGCACGCGAGACAGCCCTGTGCCGGTCTAGGTTGGCGCACTCGTAAATTGTTGTGGCCCTTGCGCTTGCCTCGACATCCTGCGCATGCGCTCTCTATGGAGACGGACGCGCTACGCCGTGGTCAGACGGGTTGAGTATCATGTTTCCGTTCGGAATGCTGTCTTGATCTTGCTAACAAGGTGTCTTCACACCATTTCTGGAACCTGAGTGACAAACGAAGGCGCGCCAAACCCGAGCAAACCTGAAATTTCTGCAACAAACTGCGTACTTGTAGATCTTATAACTCCTGATGAAGACCAGCCTGAATTTAATGAATAGATTATACCTACTATGGCACATTGGTCTCTTTGAAACATGACCAACGCCGCTGGGATTGACAAACCTACTGCCGAGCTATGCTTCACCGAACGCCGAGCAAAAGGCTAAATTTAACTCTGATTGCATCATGCGTGGCGCGACAACAACGCCATCTGCGCGCGTAACACGTGCACGGTGAAGTAGTGATCTCTTTTCTCTACAGAACGATACCAAAGTAAGGCACGTGGGTAAGTACTGTTAGAAAAAGTTGTCGCAGTTTCACCCGAAAGGCGAAGCAACAATTGCGATAGCAAATTTGTAGAGAGCTATACGGAGTAATGATAGTAGCTTTATCAGCTGTATAAACTTGAACATGCAGCAGCACCGGCAACACGCAGAACTGTGGTCGACGCCTTCGGCGTTTTGCCCGCGTTCGCACAAAATGCGTGCGGCGTTGGTGACTGTTGCCGGATCCTCTGATATAAATAGGCACTTGTTGCCGCAGCTAAACGTCCCCTCCCTTCCCTCCCCCTCCCTCCCCCCCACGGCCTTTCGTGCGTCAGAAGAAGGCGCGTTTGCTGTACATATATGGTGATTGTAAAGGAGGAAAGAGACGCCTACTTCTGCAGCCCTTAAGGGAGCACGGCACAGAACGCGCGTTTGTTCTCCGCCGTGCGTTCACTCCCCGTGAAAGCGCGCGTCCCTCGCGCCCTTTCACTCGCACATACAGCGTTCGGTGGCGCGCGGCGACAGTTTCATCTTCATTGACGTCATATGGAACCTCACGGCGACGGCGACGGCGGCGGCAGAAATCTGCTTTGGAGTGTCCATATAATTGCTATCGCAATAAAACATAAAGGATGATAGTGTAACATGTTTTCGTGACACGCATTTTCAGCAAGCGAAGAAACGGAGCCGAAAGACGTTTCACGTCAAAAAAGCGCGGAAGAAAATTTTGGGTTTGTGCTTCTTCAGAATTGCTAGTACAAGGAAGACAGGTGTGAGTGCTGAACGTATTATCTGATAATTGCGGTTTGAACACTTTCAAACTACGAAGTAAGTGTTGCGACGAGAAACGAGAGGAAACAAGCGAATGAACAGAGGCACGATGATGGTTTGTGAGACGGTCGTCTCTTTTTTTTCTTCTTCGTTTGCACGTCAGACAGTCAACATAAGGGTCACCGATGGACGTCTTAGGAAACACAGTTAAAACTGCACTACGTTGAGATGAGCTGCCACTCCGTCGCTGAACAATGTGCGCGGTTCACCAGTACACGGCCAACACATTCACCACACCTCACTGCGTATACAACGGTCGGAACAACACATCAACACTTTCGGCTATTAATAACTACAGTCAAACTAGGAATGGTGGGTAATGATGCTCTTCGGGTTGTCTATGGTCTCCTTTGTTCAAATGGCGGTCCCGTTTCAACTTCACATCCGGGATTCTCCAGGCGTTCACGTGACACTAAACGTCGCCGTCGCGACCACAAGAGTCCACACGTCTGACGAAAGGATTGACAGATGAACTGTTGTAGACACGGCACAAAATGCGTCCCCTGCGTCTATGTTGTACAAACATCAATCGACAACGTATGGAACCATGGCATGGTCCGACAGCTGGTGGCGTTGGCAATCAGTCATGGCGTATCCGGATGGAAGGTCGTGGCAGGGTGGTTGCTCATTTCGTGACTAAGTGATCTTTGAACGAGCCCTGAAACACATTTAGTGAAAGCGTGGATACTTTTCTCTACTCTTCATGACGTGGTATGCTGCGAGAACACGGATTATGCATATTCACCACGCGCAACACGCTCAAATCAGAACGAGGTATGAATTTCATGAATTTGTATCGCTAGGTAATTTGTGCAGCCGCTAAGTCTTGTATAAGGGGACCAAGAAAAAACCAATGCATTTAACCTTCAGGCTGCTGAAGGCCACTTGGCGCAGTATCGCAACAACGTGTGAGGAGGTATCGGTAAAATTAGTGAGAGAAAACCAGTATTTCAGAGCTCCTTCAAGAATAGTATCTAGTCTAACATGATGCTTGAAATGAACATACATGAGTCAGAAAGCGCGTTTTCACTTTGAAATGTCAGTGGAAGCCAGCGAAAATTGTCCACCTGCTCAACTCCGCGCTACTACGTAGCTTTTCCGAGAAAGAGACCTATTGCTCTTTAAAACTAAGGCTTGACTCGAAATACACATTGACCTGACAGGTTATCTGCCGTGGCTTTCTTTACATACTTGCATATTTGCAAAATGTTGCTAATGTAGCAGAATCTAAATCTAAACGTACGCGCCATGCGTAAAATTGATAACTACTGTCTTCCGTAGGTAGACATCATCAAGCAACAAATCACCCCAAAACGACAAAGGAAGCATCAGCAGTAGTCGGAGACGTGATGTCTCCAAAGCCAAGGTTTGTACAAACGGAATTGTCTTCATCAGGTTTGACGAATACAATGCACTTTGTCGAAACGTTGGCCCCACCGACACCGCTCGTTCTACCACTATCAGTCACTTCGTTTCCATCTTCCTGTCAAGCAGGCATCAGAAGCCCACACCGAGGAATCTCGCCAATATCCTACGCATGGTCATTTGGACACACGCTACAGAAAACTCACTTGAGAGCCTTGATTTTTGATGGCAAAGGCTCCGATATATAAGCTTCTGCTTCGAAACCTAAATGCCATTGGGTGCTACCGGGCTGCCTGCAATATATTCATTAAAGTCCCCAATATATCGACGACACTCCCAGTTTGGCATATCATTTGTGTCATTAGGGTCCTCTTTTCTGCACAGCGCTACTATGCGTTTTAGTACCTTAAATGATGTTATGTGGTCGTGGGAATGTCTATTTCGGTATCGCTCAAAGATACTGCCAAACGCTGCACGCACACATGAGTTCTACGGTATGTCTATCAGATGTGAGCGCCTGCAGTATGAACAACGGAGGTACCATTCGCGGCTATCTTTCAGCACTATGCCGAGTGCACGGCGGGAAAACGTTTAGAAGACTGCAACGTTAGCGCATCTCTAAAACAATCACAAGTTTTTAAACCACAAAGTATATTTTCCGAAGTGCTAAATCACTGGACTTTGACTGCGGGACTGGTGCGAATACTGGATCCTCGTTTTGAGTGCATTCAAGGCATTACAATGGACAGTGTTATGTAGGCCTGGTGCGTACTGTCGAACTACACCGCAAACACGCTCACTATCATAGCAGTGCATATAATAACAGATATAGATTATTAGTGTTCTTTCACATTGAATGATGGAAACTGCCGTGGAGGCTTGGATATTTTGTTTATGTTACGGTAGCTGTGAAATTGGCATCGATGCTACAAAACACGCAAGGTGAATTTACACTCGTCACGATATCCCAGCTGTAAAATGACGTATCGCACCAGAGTTATCTGTGGTTCGTTGTGTAAACTTTGATCCACGCTGCGCCATTGTTATGGATGCAAAAAAATGATGAAAACATTTTAACTCGGGTGGGTGTTACCATCATTCATTGTATGAAGCATTGGTTACCTTAAAATGTATGTAAGGTTTCGGCGCGATGCGCAGCATTAAAGCTTACTGCTGGATTAAAGTCAATATGTACTTTGGGAAAATAAACAAATATAGACTACTACTTGCGATCATGCATCAGTATGGAATCACTACGTGTGAGCCGTCTGTACTGTGCAAATTCCACACTTTTGTAAACATGCCGAGTTCTTGGAATTGTTTATGTGAATCCGCAACGGTAATTGAATCTCCTTCGTGCAAAAAATAGCACCTCACCGCATTCTCTTAAAACTGCAAATTAAGGTGAGCACGTAATTGACTGTCTACAGCTGAAGCTTTATTCTTTAACATTACCGAAGCGCCGCACTAAGTTCCACAACTGGTCATAGTTGAAGGTTTTTGACATAAAACCACACTGGAAAGGAAAGGAACGCTGTATTTGTAACTTGCCGTGCTGAAATATCAGAACGGCTACTCTTCGTGTGAAAATAGGTTGAGTAAGAAACGACAGATTAGAGTAGCTCGTCATGGCGTGAGGAACTTTGACAGCGTAAAGTCGGATAACTAGTCAACGGTTTATCCGGTTTATCAGCAAAAAGTACAGTGCATTTTAAAGGAACTAATGACAGAATGTAGCAGACCTCGATAATATATGTTTTGAGTCACAACGATCCGGAGAGGAAAACTGTGACGTTTGGTGCTGTCTATTAGCACGAAATTCAAAGATAGATTTTATTCACATCAACCTGTTTCCTCCAAATGAAAAAAAAAAATGAGCTTGTGATTCGGGGTTGCTAATAACTGCCCCTTTAAAATGAGACATAAATTTCTGACAAAGTTACCGCTATTTACCTTCTGTTAAATCGTAGCGACTACTCTGTTGAATATTTTTATGCGTGAACTCCTCGCGATGATCCTGGTTTTACTTAAGAGAGGAAGCATAGTGGAGTGGTTGGTACGGCAACAGCAAAGTACACGCGTGAAACCTAGTTTTCTAAGGCGCTGGCTGTCAAACTACCCATTCGTGATACTGCCCAATGTCGGAGTTTGGCGCGCGTCTTCTCCCGCTGTAATTAAGGTCTCATATGAGCGAACATTGATTTTGACGGCGTCAAAGGCATTACCGAAACTCGTGTTACGTGACGTAATCGGGAAATAAAGGAAGGTGAGTGGTACGGCACTGCAACCCGACGCGAGTGAAAATTGGATACTGGCGGTTGCTTTTTCGGTGTGACCTCTTCGGACGGCTATACCCTCGAGTTGGTGACATCGCGTGATGAACTGGCGCTTAAAAATACAGTCGGGGCAGTGGTAGCAGTT
The DNA here is from genome assembly GCF_013339745.2 of Dermacentor silvarum. Taxonomy (NCBI): domain Eukaryota; kingdom Metazoa; phylum Arthropoda; class Arachnida; order Ixodida; family Ixodidae; genus Dermacentor; species Dermacentor silvarum. Next base: position 148,445,460 of record NC_051157.2, read on the forward strand.
TTGGTGAGGTGCTAGTGAAGCCTGCGGGTTACGATAGGACGATCACGTCAGCTGCAGACAATAAGAAGATGTGATAAAGCTAAGTAAAGCTTGTTCATGGCTACGCAGTGGTAGTACAGGAGGCTTTGACGCATCTCTGTTCAACAACAGTGCTGCCACAACTTGTTTGGATTCCACTGTCGTTTGTGTTCGGTAAAATTCTGGTCATGTGGAGCGGAAACTGCTGCATCAGACGCGATTGCTCTACAACGAGCCTGAATGGTTTCTAACGTACGCGGACACTGTCGGATTGCCGTCAATAGCAAATGTTGTCCTTCTTGTCCTGGCATCTACTGGCGACAGCTGCGGTTGACCACAAGCGGTTACATATTACATCGAGGTTCACAACGCTGGTGCGTAGAATTTCAAATTACAAAACATGAGATAGCACTTCGCGCAACCTTCAGGGATACTGCCTGATTCCTCGCGTAATATTGCAACAATCACTATTACTTCGCCATAGACAATCTAACATTTTCAGCTAAGCTGCCTGCTTTCCTGTGTCGTATTACAGCGACGCGCATACTTCGCATTGACAGCACAAAAACTTCAGCGCCCGTTTTGACAAAAGTTCTCTTACGTAAGTTCGTAAGTTCCACTTGCGATTGCACATGGCCACGGTAGTCGTGTCAGTATCCCGTCTATAGTTGTCATATTATAGGGTGTCGTAACTCTGGCCAGCAAGCAGGTACGTAGAAGTACACCTACTTTCCATCCATACGCTCCAAGTATTCATACACGTTCTTGAGGCTCATCTTGTCCTAACACATTACACGTCCTGTTGCATGCATTTTTTGTCTTTAAATGTCGGCGCTAGCTACATTCCTGTCAGGAACGCTGTGTCACGCTGATACGGGCATGCTGTTCATGACCTGAATGTTCCGGGCGCGCAGAGTTATGCAAATTTAGAAATACAGGCAATATAGGTGACGAATATTATTTGAGGATAAGAAAAGCTCTAAAGGGCGCAAATATTCCATAGACTTCAGCATAAAAAACTGCCACAATGTCAAGTTTATATATTTTTTTCTCTCTGGAGTTCCGTTTCAGGCGCTTCCTTAACCACTGCGGTCAATAGTCTGTCCTTCTTGTCCTGGCATCTACTGGCGACAGCTGCGGTTGACCACAAGCGGTTACATATTACATCGAGGTTCACAACGCTGGTGCGTAGAATTTCAAATTACAAAATATGAGATAGCACTTCGCGCAACCTTCAGGGATACTGCCTGATTCCTCGCGTAATATTGCAACAATCACTATTACTTCGCCATAGACAATCTAACATTTTCAGCTAAGCTGCCTGCTTTCCTGTGTCGTATTACAGCGACGCGCATACTTCGCATTGACAGCACAAAAACTTCAGCGCCCGTTTTGACAAAACTTCTCTTACGTAAGTTCGTAAGTTACACTTGCGATTGCACATAGCCACGGTAGTCGTGTCAGTATCCCGTCTATAGTTGTCATATTATAGGGTGTCGTAACTCTGGCCAGCAAGCAGGTACGTAGAAGTACACCTACTTTCCATCCATACGCTCCAAGTATTCATACACGTTCTTGAGGCTCATCTTGTCCTAACACATTACACGTCCTGTTGCATGCATTTTCTGTCTTTAAATGTCGGCGCTAGCTACATTCCTGTCGGGAACGCTGTGTCACGCTGATACGGGCATGCTGTTCATGACCTGAATGTTCCGGGCGCGCAGAGTTATGCAAATTTAGAAATGCAGGCAATATAGGTGACGAATATTATTTGAGGATAAGAAAAGCTCTAAAGGGCGTAAATATTCCATAGACTTCAGCATAAAAAACTGCCACAATGTCAAGTTTATATATTTTTTTCTCTCTGGAGTTCCGTTTCAGGCGCTTCCTTAACCACTGCGGTCAATAGTCTGTCGGCAATAGACGAGGATGGTCGGGTAGGAAAACGGGGATGACTAGCGGTGGACCGTCCATGGCATGGCGGGCGATAAGTCGATGATAGCGTCACTTCCTTTGTTGGTGCGTAGACTCCTCGGCAGAAAGAAGCCTCCCCTGGGCGGCGACACGTAGTGCACCGGCACGACGCACAGAACGTCGTCGGCAAAGTAGAAGTATCCGTAGCGAGGTTCGGCGGACAGAAGGACGCCTTCCTCCGACTGCTGCTTGCTGCTGTCACTGCGCGGGTCACCAACGGCGACGCGACCTGGAGTCGTTCCGAGGCGGAGCCGTGTGGCTAGGAAATCGGAGATCGCCGACGCCACGTTCGGCACGAGCCGGTACGGAGGTATCTGCCGCAGGAACAGGTGTCCCAGCACTCCGTGCTCCAGGTTCGCGCACGTCTCCCTCGGAAAGCGGCCGTTAGTCGCTGGGTGGCCCCTGCGAGCAACAGCGAGGAGGCATCGTCATTATCTCTATCGGGGTACTCCGGAAGCAAACACTAGAAACGGTATAACAGGTTCTCTGAACAGTATCTGCTAGTACACCGGCCTGGTAATTTAAGACGCGGCGAATCAATGCTCCGAACTGCACAGAATGCGACGAGGCAGTAGACATTGCACACTTTCTGTAGTCGTGCCCGAAATTCCAAGATGAAAGGGACGCTCTCCTGGAGAATCTGCAAGAAAAAGGGGCTTTCCGCATACGTGCCTGCAACACCTTGTATTTCCCGAGGGATCAGATACGTTCACGTACCTACACATACCCGCACATAAACTTCACGTCTCCTTATGGAATTGTTAAGGGAGACTGGTTTGATGGACATATGGTGAAACCCTTCAGCGATATTGTCAGAGACGCTCGGGCGGAGCAATTGCCGGCCTTGATTGCCAGGCTAACCCCGCTTGTTGCTAGAATTCACCTCCCCCACCACCACAACTTGAAAATGTATAACGCTCCTTCTGCTAAACAAAGGAAATATACGGGGTGCTTTTTAGGGATTATACATCATTTTTAAAAAATCACCAGCGGTAGGAAAGATAATTCACTCCTTGAGCTCGATGATTACTGAACTTACTTGCACGAGAAATAGAAATTATTACCGAACAACCGAACAAAAATTCACTGACTATTTTTCAGACTAATTACTTTACGGCACATATTGCAATTCACGAACCGTAGCCAGTCAGTTTCCAGGGCATATTCACATGGAACGACTGCTGACCACGGCACGTACTTCGTGATATGCGCAATGAACCCTGTGGTAAAAATGCACTGTTCCACTAACTTTTTTCAACAAAGGGCCGTTTTATGCAATGAAGCAGAAAATAACTGGAACGCCTATGCATTTAGTCTCACACATGGGGATGAATGTCTCGAAACTGATGTGATTCTGAAAATTTTTTTCCATGTGGATCCGACTTGCGAACTCACCGGCTATAAAAAATTATAACATGTGAAGTCATGTAATTTCTAAAAAAAAAACTACATTAGGTATCTTTTCTTAATTAGTGGAATATGGCATTTCAATGTATCAATGTATCATGCCTTTTTGCGTATACCCCAGCTGAGGGACTAGTATTATATGTGCGAACGGCAATTTTTAACAGTTCTCTAAACTCTCAAGAAACATAAACACCAGGTATATTGATTTGTATTCAGTATCCATGTAACCTAGGATTAGTATTTATTCTCTGGGGAAATAGGCATTTGTGGACACCCTTTTGAAGGCATTTGGTCTGTGTCCCTGATATCTTGTTTATGTTGCATACACGTGCGCCTAGAAATAAACTGGCTTAATTTTTCTTCGAAACACAACGAAGAAGCTACAGTCGAAGACAAGGAAAAAGACAGAGTAAGAAGACACTAAATTTAACAAAAATTGTGCCTGCGCCCAATGATGGGGTGAAATGAAACTGTGGGCACGTAAAGTTAAAAAGCTAAATGGAACTTCAGTCATCAGAGTGTTCCATGCAGACTAACCACATGCGGATCACTTCCGGCGCGCTTTATATCCTTATTAAGTAGGTAACGTCTCAACGATCACCAAAAAACTAACAACGAACAGCGAATAAGTCACAAATCATTAACCAACGTAGCAATACCTAAGGGTAGGTTAAAGGGTTCATTTGTAAAGGTTAAGATAACGTCCATTAGCGTGGTAAAAAAGTCGCAATCTCGACCTAAAGACGAAGCATCGATTGCGATAGTCAAGTAATAAACAATACTACTAAGTAAGGATAGTAGCTTTAACGGCCGCATAAACTTGTAAACATTCGCTTACTAACCAAATTAAGAAGCATGATGTCAGGCACGCACAACCAAGCATCAGCACATCTCACGCGATGACCGCAGAAACTTGCTGTCAAAACGCTGGAGTGAGGATGCGCGATAGCAGCAGCGAGAGAATGGATCTGCGTACTGCCTCTCGATTCAACGGAAACAGAGCGGCGAAAACACAGCGCGCTGTGGAACATCGCGCGCGGCCGTCAAGGCCGCCCGGAGTAGAACACCGCCCCCCCCCCCCCCCCCGGGGGCCGTCCACGCAACGGAAGACGGTGCGCTTCCGCCCCACTTGCGTTCCTTGCGGTCGCAAGATCGAGCCGCGATCGCCGGCACACCCTCGCGCGCTTTCACTCGCACATACAGCTTACGGACTTTATACGGAACCTCACGGCGACTGCAACACCGATGGCGACGGCATAAATCCACCTGGAGTGTAGATATAATTGCCATCGCAATAATACGCATGATTTTTATTCCCGCAGAGTTCGCTCGTACGTTTTAGATGCCTGGGTAAAATGTTCGCTGGATACACATACTGTACACTTGAAAGAACTTGCTGCTACCAGACAAGGATTTGCACGCTGCTGCTGTAGGAACCGCAGACAGGACAGCCGCGTGGAGAATGAGAGTGCAGGCAATGAGAGGACTCATTTAATCTATGTTTAATGTTGTTCTAGACATGAACACAACTGTGTAATAGTAAAGTCGCTTACCATGCTCGCTTACCATGCGCAGCTACGAATAATCTAATGAGAACGATACTTGCACTTTATTCTTACGACGAAAACGGTCAATCTATCTTTATATAGCTAAAATAGGGTGTATTCAACAAAATCACCCGGAAACCTTGTTCCAATCTAACAAAAAAATGAACAAGAGGAGTGCATCAATATTACCCTTCCATGGTCTATTCACGGGAGACAATACAGAGAGATTCGGTGACGCCGAAAACCAGAGAAGAAACCAACAGTAGGCAGTTTTCAATGTCCCGCACTATTAGTAGCCTAACAAAGACTAGACGTTTATTCTTCCATCATCACGTCAGCGTTCCTTAAGCAATTCTAGAAAATGGCTTTGAATTCTGTAAGGTAATGGTGGTTACGATAACGCTTCCCAAACTGTCACGAGCATGAACAAAAACTAATCCTGAAGACTTCGACATAAAGGAATTTCTTTGCTTTCCTTCCACACTTAAGTAGTTTGAAGTCCTCGATATCAGTGTGTGATCTTAAGTGCCATTTAAGGTTATCCCCAGTAACCACATACAATCCTGCCCGAGCTCCAGCCATATATCACGCGTACATTTAAGATTTAAAAATGCTCTTGGCAGTGAGTAGTTTTGCTGTTCACTCTATAGAATGACATCATTTACACAATGAACAAAAACTGAACCCATTTCGAGATTATTGATGCAGTTGCCACAGCTCACTTATCTGCATGGATAGTCGTGGCTTGCGCCTATCCGTAAGCTATCTACGGAACTCTGTCGCAACTTCCTCTGAAACCCGCATGGCTCGTAAAATCCAAACTACGAGACTCCTATAGATAACCGAGCACTGCGGCTGCAATGTCCGCAAGGACCAGGCTCCTGGTTTGTCGCTGACTTGAATCACAGGAGATTTGTCATTCTTAACTATACATGTCACAGCACTCGCACAAGAGTCACTGCACGCGTGCACTTCTCCTCAGAATCTTTATCAAACTAGAGCGCCACATACTAAACGAGGAAGGCAGAAGAGGCGCCTTGAGTGACGGCCGTGTTAAGCTCGCGTAATAAAGAATGGGCCGCTGTCCCCGTGAAACATCACAATAGCAAGATTTTCCGGTATAACGATAGAACTATTTTCTCCAACAGGCTTCTGTAATCCCATCGTAGCGACAGTAATTTATGAGTTCTATCAGACGTCCAATTTTGAAAACACATTCAGTTTTTCTGTAGCAGCGGCACCTTTTGTCATAAGCCTTATTTTTGTTATCACACAAACCGTCAGGTGAGGGCAACATAAAATTTTACTGCCAGGAAAGAAATCGCTTACGACAGATATTTTTCTTGCATGTTACGACATTCTTTGCAGTTTTTCCCACGTGTGTTGTTCATAATACGCATGCAAATGCATGTCGATGGAAGTGATATAAGTCGACGCAAGTCGCATGTCAACAAAAGTGCCATCAGTGAAAGCGCCGCTGCATGCTCCTATTCCACCATCTCATTGGTCAAGCTGTATTCGCACAGGTAACTATTGGTGTTTCAGTCCACAGACAAGTGTGACGTCACTCATTGGTGAGGCACCAATAAATTTACTCTGGTAATCTTATTCTACTACCTGCCTCTATCGACCTGCCAATACGAAGCCTGTCCAACATGGTAGCCAGATGCTTCAACCAACGTGAATTCCCAGCTCTGAGTCACTGCCACGCTGAGACGAAGTTTAACAAGACTAGAGCTGCTGCAATTCGATGATTCGCCGACGAAGTGACACTTCTTTTGGGACCACATCATATACATAAAAATACCCGACGAAACGACGCGAATAGCTTGTACTATCTTCCATGTTGACGAATATTCCTGCAGCAAAGGCCTCAACTGGAACAAATCATGTGCCGCCTGTATGCTCAACGCCTACTTTAATGCGTAAAGTTCATCTAACGAAAGTACCTGAAGATTATCCGTATCATCAGGCCACTGACTTCCTTCAGCAACGTTACCGGCGTTAGGAGCCGGGGAGAGTTCAGTGTAAGTAAATTCAAGGCCTGAAAGCTTTTGTTTCTGCGTCAATGTGTTTGGCGCGATGCTTTGCGAATTTTCCATGAAGCTCATTCACAGGCATACTTGGTGAACTACTACGGCGTAGCAGTCTCGACAAGTCCAGCGAATGGAGCCAACGTCCAGCAATGCAGGGATACCTGTAACATCATATTAAAGTACCTTCCCGTGAAATTCGATTGCTAGAATATAATGAACTACGCCAAATTGAGTCCTCGGGTGATGAGCCAGGAACCGCCCGGCAGATAGTGGCTCACAATGGAAACAGCAGTGTTCATGCGCAGTGCACATAAGGAATGCGCAATTCCTGCAAAAACGTCAGGATCTGTGATACATCAGACCAGGTTTTCCGCTCAAACGACATGAAGCGCTAGTGTCTGTCTCTTTACGAGTTGATCGCCGCTTGGGGGCCGAGATGAGAAGCCGCGCTATCCATGGGCTCCGTAAATTTTCCATGATTGTGAGCGAAAATTCAAGACTCTAAACCGTACTTCGACGAAGAGAGACGTCGGAACACACTGCCTCGGAGAACGACAAGTTTTTGGCAGGAGGGCTCCTCTCTGGGGCACAGTAACGACTTTCTTGAGCCGCCACGCCGGCGGCCCAGCTAACCCTTACCTGGCATACGACGACACAGACCCGCTGCGCTGGCGGGTCTCCCACACCCTGGCCTGAGTGGAGACTGGGCCCCGCTCCGCCAAGGGCGAACACCGGCAGAGGACATGAACGTCGTCGGAGTGGAGGGAGAGACAATCTCCCCTGAAGAATACGAGTGTCCAGGATGGATGGCGGCACACACCCGCCGAAAATCTAGGACTAAGGAACGCTCGAGTATCGGCGACAGCTTAAGGAACGCCAACGAGACGCATCGGCTGGCAACGAGACGCAACAGCTGGCGCAAGCACGGAACGCCGGCTCCACAACAGCCACAGCTACCAGAGGAGGACTACAAGGTAGTCATTCGTCCCAGAGGAGGTTTTGATACGATGCAGAGCTCTGCGATTATAAAAGACGGCGTTCTGCGTGCAGCAGGTATAACTATAAAAGACGCGGAAGAAGATATTCTTCGAGTGAACTCAAAGCACAACACTTTCATCATGAGCACACCGAAGCTGGAAAACGCGAAGCGTTACAGTCAACTAAAAGAGATCCGGATTGGAACAGGCGTCTTTGGAGCAGCCGCGTATATCACTGCACCTGACAACACATCCAAAGGTGTTATAAGGAGAATCCCGGACTACGATGCACCAGAAGACATAGAGGAAAGTCTTGTAAATCGAAGAAATCCGACAATTCTCCATGCGAGACGCATGGGCCGAACGGACTCTGTAGTGATAGTGGTCGAAGGCACTTATGTGCCGCACTAGTGTACTATAGAGGCGCGGAATACCGCTGCGTGTTGTACGAAGAAATACGAGCTGTGCACTACATGCGGTCGCCTAGGACACCGAGCGGACGTCTGCCCGGCACCCAATACCAAGCACTGTAGAGGCTGCAGAATGCTGAATCCCACCGAGGACCACCAATGTGATCCGAGATGCTCTTTGTGCGGAAAGGGACACCTTGCAGGGGACAAACAGTGCCGCGAGTGGTTCAAAACACCGTACATACTGAAAAAAAGGTACTGGGAGCGTGTGCAGCACCGAACAACAAGGGACCAAGCAACCGAGGGACGACTCCAAATCCACCAAATCGTACCACCAAGGGACCACTCAAGCATGAAACCCTCCGTACAAGACAAGACAACGCGACGCCGACAAGGGAATTTAGAAGGAGAAGCCGTCCAGCTCCTTCCCAAGACTTCCCCCTCCGGAAGGGAAACACAGAGGACATCGCAGTACGGTCTCCATCAAGAACCCTGTCCCACTCCCCATCGAGGACGAGGAGACAGGCGTCACCACAAAAGGCCACCAGCAGCACCAGAAGAACGCCAGCAGACGAACGTGTAAAGGTGAACTGGGCAGATACGGTCTCCTCTGCTCCGAGGGACAGGAATAGGTCCGCGCTAGAAAAAGAAATCTATGATATTCGGAAAGCACTCGAGGGGGTCATTCGTGAAAACGTGACACAGAGAGAGGAAATCCGGCGCTTCCGCATAGAAAATAAGGAACTTCGTCAAAACAAAGAGCAAGAGGCCAATCCCCCGACAACTTTGGGAGGAGAACCAGCAAAATGCGCAACAGGTGCACCTCCAGCGAAGAGGAAAAATACTGAGGAATCTAGCACAGACGATATAACTGAGAGAATTGAAAAGATCGAGAGCGTGATAACCAAACTGGCCGAAACCATACAAAAACAGTATGTAGGCATACAAGTACCACTAGAAAAAATGCAGCAGATTATTGAAGGAATCGATTCTCGGGTTACAATGCTTGAGAACATGCAAAAAAGTGGACGCTCGACGGGAATAGGACCGATAAAAATCCACAAACCCTACGATAGGCCTGCGGGGACCGATGTCACTAGAGCCCCCGGGGAACTAGTTCCCAGTAAACATGGCGTCACGTAATCATTACAAAATTTGGCAGTGGAACTGCAGGGGGTACCGTCGGAAACGGAGTAACCTTCAGCAGTTCCTAAATAACAAGGAGGCGCCAGACATCATTGCTCTGCAGGAAACGGGAGGACCAGCCAAACTGTCCGGATATAAAACGTATGGTACTTCGAGCGAGAAAACGCCCGTCTCAACTCTAGTGAACAGAAATTTAGCGGTATTAACGCACGATACAGGGGGTTTTAAACGTGGACCACGCCCTGATCGAGATAATCCCTAAACGACAACATCAGGGAAGTTTATTCGTACTAAATGTTTATAGCAGCCCTAGAAGCAACAAGATGAGGTTTGGAGAGTTAATTACACAAACACTAACTATAGCCAATCGTCAGGCAGTGGTAATACTCGGAGACTTTAAAGTGCTGGGGGTACAAAATCGACACCGCGAAAGGCAGGAATCTATAGCTTGAGGCGCAAAGAGCTCACCTTACCTTAGTAACGACCCACAAACACCCACCAGAATAGGCAATAGCGTCAGCATCGATACTACGCCAGATCTAACTTTATCAAAACATGCCTGATGCCCATTGGACAAACACCCAGAAAAATCTTGGGAGTGACCATTACATTCTTGAGACAGTAATAAAGGCCGGCCCCCCGCGAAGGAAAGGAAAATCTCTCACCATGGTAGAATGGGACCTTTTCCGACAAATACGGGCGGATGAAACAAACGAAGATGGCGACACAATTGAGGATTTTGAGGTCTGGACACAGAAACTTCTCAACAGTGTAAAGAGAGCCACAAAGAACATACCAGACGAGGCTGGGCTAGAACAAGCAGATGCAAAATTGCTACAATTATGGGAAGCACGGAACAGCATAGCAACACGATGGAAACGGAAACGGTTCAATAGAAATCTTAGGCGGAAAATGGCCGAACTAGACAGGGAAATCGAGAAACACACAAATAGATTGACGCGGCAAAACTGGGAAGCTACGTGTAACAGAATGCAGAGAGAAGTAAACTCGCAAAACATGGAATATCCTACGGCACTTGATTGACCCTGAAAATGGCTAAATTGCACAAAGGCACAACATCAATAAGCTAACCCACCAATATGCAGGTACAGAAACAGAATTACTGCAAGAAGTCCAATCACTATACATAGGCGACCTAGCGCAGACTCCCTTACCGCACTATACTGGAGAGGAAAACATTGAATTGGACATGCCTATTACGGAAGCAGAAGTTAGACAGGCGCTGCAGGACCTGCGCCCGAATCCGCCCCGGGTCCCGATGGTATCAGCAACAAAATGCTACGGAATCTCGACGATCCCTCTATAAAGGCGATTACCGAATACATGAACGACTGCTGGGAGAAGGGGGCTATACCTCAACCTGTGGAAAACAGCGCATATAGTCATGATCCCTAAACAAGGAAAAATGCGGAATTTAGAAAATCTAAGACCAATATCATAACATCGTGTGCGGGAAATTAATGGAACACGTGATACTCACGCGTCAAGTAAGATACAAGGACGACAATAACCTCTTCCCGCACACGATGATAGGCTTTCGATGTAAACTTTCCACACAAGATATCATGCTTCAAATCCAACACCAAATTATAGACACAGCCTCAAAAACAAGAGACAACAAAGCAATATTAGGCCTAGATCTTGCAAAAGCTTTTGACAACATTACACATGAAGCTGTTTTAGGAAACCTCCAAGGATTAGGAGTTGGGAAACGGGCCTACGAATACGTTAGAGACTTCCTAATAAACAGAAGGCCCGAATTACGATCGGAGACATACATTCGGACGATATAAGACTAGGGAGCCGAGGAACACCACAGGGATCGGTTCTCTCGCCACTACTCTTCAACGTGGCCATGATCGGCCTCCCGGAGAAGTTGAAACACAGTGGAAGGGCTACATCATAGTTTATACGCTGATGATATCACGCTGTGAGTCACAGGGGGCAGCGACGGATACATCGAGGCTACCCTCCAAGAAGCAATACGCAGAGTAGAGAAATATCTTGGCAGTAGGGGCCTTCAGTGCTCACCACAGAAGTCGCAACTTTTGATTTACCACCCACAAAGAAGCAGCCGTAAAGACAACAGCATATCCCAAATACGATTAAGCGCGGGGGGCCAACAAATACCAGCAGTTGACAGTATTCGGGTACTAGGCATGCGGATACAAGCAAACAGGCGAAATAATGAAACGATAAATGCTTTAGAAAGAGGGACGCAACAAACAATGCTCCTGATCGCAAGAATTGCAAACCGACACAGCGGGATGAAGGAAGCCAACCTAATTAAGTTAGTACAGGCTTTTGCTATTAGCCGAATAGTATATGTGACTAATTATCTGAACCTCCTCATGGCAGAAAAAGCAAAAATTGAAGCCTTGATAAGGAAAGTATATAAACAAGCGCTTGGAATACCAGTCAGTACACCTACGGAAAGACTATTTGCCTTAGGTGTACACAATACTCTAGATGAATTAATAGAAGCGCCCAAAACGGCCCACTACGAGAGACTAGCTCAGACTGCTACGGGCAGAACGATACTTGATTGCCTCCATATAGGCTATGCAACGCAACAGGAATCAAGATGGATATACCGCGAGAATACGCGGAAGGATAAGGTTCTACCGATTCCCAGAAACACGCACCCGGAGAACGACGCGGGAAGGGCGTGTGGAGAGGGCAAAGGCCCTCAGAAATAAATACGAAAACATCAAGGACGTGGTCTACGTAGACGCCGCGAAATATCCAAATGAGCAAAAAATGACTGTCGTAATCACTGATAAAGAAGGCAAGATGACAGCTGGCGGCTCACTACGAACGCACAGCGTAGAAACGGCAGAGGAATCAGCTATCGCATCGGCTATAGCTTCCTCGTCGGCCTGACACATAATTAGTGACTCAAAAGCAGCAGTGAGAAATTTCTTAAGAGGGCGAGTATCGCCGGAGTCGATTAGGATTTTAACCAATTTGAAAGACTACAGACACTACAAATTATCTGGACACCTGCGCATGCCTCCCTCCCTGGGAACGAGGCGGCTCACACATTGGCTCGAGAACTCACTAACCGAGCCAGAGAGCAGCCTCACCCAGAGATGAGAGAGGAGCGCAAGGTTAGTTACAATGAAATCACCAAATATTATAGATTGGCGAGGGTTCGGTATCCCCCCGCCCACCCAACACTCAGTAAGCCGCAGGCGGTGGCCTGGCGCCTCCTCCAAACCAACACCTATCCGAATCCCGTGGTCTACAGCCGGTATTATCCAGATAAATATGAGGGCAAATGTCGGTTATGTGAAGGACGGGTGGATCTGAGACACATCCTGTGGGCTTGCCCTCAGGTGACTCGACAGGGCCGCAAAATAGTTAATGAGGAGCAGTGGGAGGCCGTACTACTCAGTTCTGACCCGGAAGTACAACTCTGGGCCGTCCAGCTGGCTGAAGACGCCGCCAGGGCCCAAGGGCTTCTGGCCGCCGTTTAGGCGGGGGCCTAGTCCCCAAACCGCTGGACCCAATAAAGTTATTTCTCTCTCTTTACGAGTTTTTGTCCCCTAGATTGCCCTCGAAATCCTCCGTCAAAATTACAGATGCCAACTTGCCCAAATCAGTACCGTACTTAATTAAATATGTCCCACTGCGAAACTGGGCATGCATTTAGACCAGCTGCCAGCAAACTATGAATTGAAGTTTCTTCCTTCTCCTTGAGACCACATACTAGAGGCACAAGGCTACTTGTTGCAGTTGTGTTCATGTGCGTGCGTCCTTAGTCTTATCAGGCCGACTGTGAAACATTGAAGTCATTCTCATAAAAAAAATCGCAGGTGAGTATCTATGGATTGCAACTTTTGCGGAAGCTTCGTTACAGTGGCATGTTCGCACTGCTACCTTAGTAATGACATTTTCAGCGCGGATAAAAGGCTCAGTTTCCTGTAGATAACTGAAAGGTACTCTGCACCGAAAGAACCAACGCACGTATGTTTCGCACTTGACTCTTAAGGGCGAGACACACGATGCGATTTTGCGTGCGATTCGTCGTACGGACGCGCCGCATCGGCCGCCGCACTCAACAAGTTTCAACATATTCTCCTGCAGGCGGCGGCGGACCGCCGCCGCCGCATGCGACCAACCTGCTGGATCACGGCCGGGCTCGACTGGCGCGCGCGCTCGCTTCTTACGGCCTTCGCATCGGGGCTAGTTCATGCCTATCGCCGCTGCTTGGAGGGGGGAGCTGCGACCCCACCCTCTTGCTCAGCTGCTCCCAGCCGATCTGTGCAGCGCGCGCAACGCTGGAAGATTGGGTCGGGCGCGCTTCTTACCTCACCGTGCATTCAAGAACAAGTCGCCTAATGGTAGAGGACTCGTAAATTGTTCATCTAGGCTTCTTATAAATGGATGCAGTGTAACTGTATTATAGATCGGCTTCTTTAAATTCACTGGGGCTGCATGCGCCGGGAGAACAGCTCTGCGCCATCAAATGCATTTTTAGGAATGAAAATAAATATTTATTGCTCGTATGCACTTACAATGGTTGCCATACTTTCAGGCGAAAACTTGCGAGCACAATAGCTCACAAATGTGTCTTAATTCACAATTATAATCTAAAGTGTTTCCTTGGTGACTTGTGTAGATAGGCCGAAGGCTTGTCGTTTTCTTCAGTCAGTTGGTTTGATTGATTTACAAGGAGTATTCTCAGAAACTTCTCGGTAATTAGATTTGCGGATCGTATTGCATGACTGTCGTCAACACCTTCAGGGCAGCTCAAGATGGGTGCGCGTTGTAAATAGGGCTGCACTGCTCTTTCGAGTACTTCTAGTACATTCCTGCATGGCAGGTGTTCGAGGCTTTATCGAAAAAAAAAACGCTATTATTATTTATATTATTTATAAATACTGCAATCACCATGCGGTGATTTTAGCAGGGTGGTACAAGCATAACGAATACATTGGTTTGGTATGTACAGAAAATGCACACGTTCATAAGAAACTGTTATTTGAATAAGTACAAAGCGTACAGGTTGGGCACACGCAACGTTACTCTAAAGAAGTAAAACACTGTCACTGCAAACATGGCACAAACAAAATAATGTCACTGTAAACATGATAAAAAATAAGTTAATGTTGGCGCAGAGACGACCTCATTTTTTAGCTGGTTCCAGTCCACTACTGTGCGCGGAAAAAAAGAATACCTAAAAGAGTCGCTGCGTGAGGAAAAAGGAGTTATAGTGAAATTATGTATTTGCCGAGTAGCGCATCCGGAGGAGAAGGCCATGTTATGTCCATCTTATAATTCCCCTTTACTATAGTTGATGCTATCTTGTCCAAAAGCGCTAGAAACTCGGGCTAGAAACTCATTGCTTGGGAACTGGTGAAAAGAAACACCGGGTGTTTTTCCGGAACGGGACTTGCAATACGGAAGACAGCAATACATAATCACACAGCAGTTATATACAGATGTGCAATTAACGGCACCAAGTCTTGGCTGTGGCCACGCGTACTAAAGGCTGTACGACCGTCTTCAGGATGGATGGATGAAGAACTTTATTAGTGTCCTTTTGGGCGCGGAGCCCACAAATTACTTCATATTGAACGACACTGACAGAGCGCCGAATAAAATGCGCCGGAAAACGATCGTGCGAGCGCGAAGGCAAGCGCATGTACGCGGAGCAGGGTCAGGGTCGCAGCGCCCCTACCGCCGACGGGTGGCGAAACGTGCTGAGAAACTCTCCCATTGTTTCCCCGACGGGTGAGAGGCCGTAAGAAGCGAGCGCGCGCGCCAGTAGAGCCCGGCCGTGGCTGGATATAGTCGTACGACTGCGCGATCGGTCGGACGGCCGCGGCCAATGACAGCGCTGCCAGCGTGTACGTCATGGTGACGTGCGTGGTAAAGCCGGCGGGGCGGCGCCGGCGAGCAAGCGCTCCGATCGTCCCGCGGTGATGTTTATTTTTTTCTCCCTGGTCGAGGCGCTGGCCTCTTTGCCGCTGACGGCGTCACAAAAATCGGGTACACTTTGTTTCTGACACGAAATAACCTATAGAATAAAGCGAACTCAAAGTTGTGTATGTTATAAACGTTGCGCTTAAGTAGTAAATCTTTGACGTGGTGTCGATTCGGAAGCGGTCAGCGCAGACGCCGCCACAGTCGTCTATGCGAAGCGGCTCGCCTGACTGGCATGTTTTCTCATCGCTACCAACGGCGTCGGGAAAACTAATTGTATTGCCACTTATGAGCGACATAAATGTTCAGACGTTGATTGTGTTGACGAATATGGGCGCTTTATAACGAGCTGCGGACGGATCGCAAGGGCTGTCGACCCCGGATCCGACGGCCAGCGAGCTAGGCCTATATACCGTCTCATAGCGATCGCAAGCTCGCCTGGCTTGATCGTTCGCTTTCGTCCGCGCCGATAAAATCAAATGTACGCAATTTAAGCGCGACATAACTGTGTGCACGTTGTGCTGACCGACGTAGAGGTTTATTACGAGCTACAAGCGGTCGTGTCGCAAGCGACACCGGTCTCGGATTCGACGGCCCAGCGAGCTAGGCTTGGCAGCTCCTAGCCATCGGCGGCTGTCGACGGAGCCCACACTGCGGACGCGGCTTTGCGGAACACGTCTACGCTGCTCGCACAGACGCTTTTAAAATTGTGATCGTTGTGCGAAACCAGAGAACTGTGCAAATACAATTTGTTTCACTTTGCGAAGTTCCGCAGATATTCCGAGCGTCCATGCAGGGCCGCCGGTTGTGGGCGGAGCTACGCATCGCACGTCGTTCGTACCAATGTTGTCCGAATCGTCGTAGTGCGGCAAGTCGACTCCGACTCGTCGTACGACGGATCGCAACGCAAAATCGCACCGTGTGTCTCGCGCTTCAAAGTGAACATTGATGTTGTCAAGAGGCAAACATCAGCGTGCGTAGGTTAAACAATCGAAGGTAGAGGAGCTCTATAGAAAGGTAGTATGTCAATCAGACCATGTCTAGGCTCTTGAGATCACACACGTTTTAGCACACACCTGAGAACACCTGTTAATGCAGCACTTGGACTCGTGTCGCCATCCTATTTGCGCTGCCGTTACAATGAAAATCACAAAACAGTGCACACTGAGGTTCAAAGTACAGCAGTTTATCTTCCGAGCGAAAACCACGCGCGGTGCAAAGCTGCCACGGGAAGTTGTAAGAGTTCTAATCTCGAGGCACGTATGTACATTACGTGTGAATATTCAAGTGCAATTCTGGGTACATGAGCGTTTTGCAATTCACCCCTGTCCAAATGCCGCCAGTGGCACCACGATCGAACCCACAAAAGCGAGCTCAGCCAGGAAACGCTATTGCCACGGGGCTAGCACGGATAGTAAGCGTTATAACGAGCCGCAGCGCATTTTATCTGTTCCAGTACGTAAAATTGGAGGACGCTAAGCTTCGCTTTTAAGAGTGGAACGCGATAGCATTCAAAGATCCCGACTGCTTATCATGCTTCCCGACAACTGCCGCTTAAGCAACCGTAATGGTTACCGGGAAACACTGGCGGCGAACGCTACGCACGAAGGCGAGAGCATTCTGGAAGAAACGCGGCCGTCTTGCGTGGGCCGATTACGGAAATTGTGCACAGCCGCGCCAAAAAAAAAAAAAAAAAAAATTGCATAATTTTCAGGTTTCCGTTTTTATTTCGTACTTTAATATTTCAGTCTGAGAAGGTTTAACAGAAAAGGCATGCGATGTGGGTGTTTTGTTTCATGAAATTTCTTTGTGGATTGTCATTCTCGAAATTCCGAGGAATAGCTTTGCCAAGAATGCAAGACAGGTATTAGCGACATTAATGATAGAATGGTGTGGCAATATAACCCGCATATACCGCATGCCATATAAGAAGGCATGGCAAATACAGGTACCTAACTATATTCGGAGGGCCTGCGTGGTTGGGGATGATTTTCTCCGCCACCCACCGACATCGCACGCCGACGCCGGTTGCCGACGCCGGAATTTCTGCGACACGGGGCCCTTAACGCTGTCGCGTTAAAACTGTACATGTGCCTACGGTGCAAAAAAACCGCCAGTAGTGTCCAAGGCCGCGTCTTTTGCTCCACGCGGTGACAAAATAAGAAAAAAGAAGAAAAGAACTAAGAAAAAATGTCACAGTTTCGCCCTAAGGGCGAAGCAATGAATGCGATAGCAACACAGCAATGTCATACGAAGTAAGGTGAGCGGCTTTGGTAGCAATATGAATTGTAGTAAACATGAGCTGATTAAGTAAGCAGGTGTGCTGCGGCGTAAGTAGACCGACATGAAGAGAGACTCGATGACCACGAGAAGGCGCGTGTGAAACGGTGGTGTTGATGAGAAGCGCTTCCCTTGGGCAGCGCGTGCGAAGGGACACACCTGTAGCGCTGCACTGCCGATCCGGGCAGCATTGCGTGTGTAGCGTGCGTTGGAAAATGTGGCCCGACTATTACGAACTGAATGAACAAGCGTGGTGTGAGCGCGCACAAACACGAAGAGATCACACTGAATGACAGCAGACAACGACTGTCAAAACGCTGGCAGCAAGCATACGCCGCAGCGGGCGAAGGTAGTACGTGCGGTCTATCGCTTCAACGGAAACTGAGCGGCGAATGCACTTAAAGGTCAGAGCCGTGTGGAGATAAGAGACGGTGCGAGCGAGCGACGAGCGCGGTTGTTGGCAGAGAAGTGCGCCCCCCCCCCCCCCCCCCCCCCCCCCCCTTGCTCCCTCCGGCGCTGGCTTCCTGCTTCCTTGCTTGCGCGTGGGAGATTGAGTGCGTTCGCTCTCCGTGATAGCGCGCGTCTCCGCACGCTTCCTCTCGGGCATACGGCGCGCGGTGAAGATTTTATCTATAGGGAACCTCACGGCGACGGCGACGGCGACGACGACGCCGACGGCAGAAATCCGGTTCAAGTGTCCATATAATTGCTATCGCAATAAAATATTTCAATGACACCGCTTGCTAGACAGCATGCGGAGGAGTCATGTTTGGATGACTAAAGAGGTCATAGCGCTTGTCTCCGCTTTCTTTCGGCGTCATCTGCTGGTGCGACGGAGCCTGCTCACAAGGACCGCTTTTGTCCTATACGTATGTATTATTATAGCGACGTTTACGACACCGTCTGTGGACGTACGGATACATAAGAGCTGAGAGATCCAGTGACAGCCACCGTTGCAAGAGGCCTCCGGTCACCACAATGAACTCAATACCAGGAACAATGCGCGCGTTGGAACATATACAACATAGCTCTGGGCAAGCGCACTACCTTTCATGCAAAAAAAAAGAAAAAAAAAAAAGCAGAATGACGCGGTACAAAGTATAAAATACCACGAGCAGGTAGGTGAGCGCCTTTGGAAAGAGGCACGACGCGTGCGAGAATCGGCAAAGAAACAGGAAATACGATCCCTGAAAGCCGAAAGCGTACGTGGCAAAACAAAATAAATAAAGAAGACTAGAGCGGGAAACAGGAGCTTTGCCGTTGTTTAATTTGGCCTCACCTCGATAATATTTCTTCATAAGAACCATCTTGAAATGCAGCGCAACGGGTCGGCACAACGAGAGGAAGACGAACACAGGCGCTTACGAGAACACAATACGAGATCCCCCTATCCTGCGGTAAAGTATACATCGGCCAGACCGAGCGATGCATCAATGACCGACTCAGGGAGCATGCAAGAAATCTAGCTAATAAGGAGAAAACGCATCTTGCTGACCATTGTAGTAGCTGTCCCACTTGTGAACCACTTTTCCATAGCGTAAAAATCCTAGGTAAAAGCAAGCAGAAAAACGCTCGTGAAACGTTATAGGCTTTCTTTATCAGGAAAGCAGGTCTAGAGTGTGTAAGCGATACATCGATTACACTATACAATGCAGAAATGAAATTCCTTTCGCGCCTGGTGTAATCACTTCCTCTTTTTCATGGTTTCCATATACGTTGTAACGATGCGCCTGCGCAGCTTGTCGACATATATACCTGCGCGTCTGGCTTCAATAAATCAGTTGTTAGTTAGCGCCTGTGTTCGTCTTCCTCTCGGTTGTGCCGTCCGGTTGCGCTGCATTTCAAGACGGTTCTTATGTCAAAATACCAACTAGCCCAACATTCAACTCTTTTAAAGAAGATTTCTTCGTGACGATACTGAGTGACAATGGCAAACAGCTAAAAGGCGGATGCAGAGAAACATCATTCAGAAATTAAAGCTGAACGCGCAATAAATATCCATGAAAATGAGGCATAGAAAGAAACAGCTTAAATCGTCCGCACTCGTCGTGCTAGTAATGTGCATACCAGAGGCCGGTTTGTACTGTCTGCCAAGGGCGCATAACATTTCTGATCTACTAACCGGAGTACCGAGGCCTCTAGCCATTCCCCGAATAATAGTGACGTTTTACAACCACGCTGTTGTTGCGACTAAATTGGCTCTAAAAGATCCTCTGCCAAAATCCGCTGCAGACGCTCATGAAAATTTGTTGATAGCTACCACGATGAAAATTCGACGAGATATAGGAGATGCAAACAATTATATGCACTTCGACGGTAAAGCAGCTCCGCGATATCAAGGACTGTCTTTCTGTCTCTAACTGTACTTAAATAAAATAAAATTGTAATTCTCGAAGGTCGCAGAAATCTGTCGGGATTTTTAGGAATGCCAGGGTACAACAAAGAACGTCATAGTATTGGGTAATCTACGATATAAATGGTCTCTATTGCTTAGAGACGTGTTCAGGAATAGGAATAATTGGATTTTATATCTATAATCACTATTCCAAAGTTTCACAGTTTCGCGCTTTAAATGAGGTTAAATTTGGAGCCGAAAAAAATTACAGACGGTGTTTCTGCGCCAACCACAGAACATCGTGTGAAATCACATTTTCTAGGACCAAATTAGCCATTTTCCTGCACCAAGGCGGCCATT
This sequence comes from Dermacentor silvarum, assembly GCF_013339745.2. Taxonomy (NCBI): domain Eukaryota; kingdom Metazoa; phylum Arthropoda; class Arachnida; order Ixodida; family Ixodidae; genus Dermacentor; species Dermacentor silvarum. The sequence goes on from NC_051157.2 coordinate 148,465,902, forward strand.
GCTAGGATTTGTTTGACTAGTTGCTAATTAAATCCTTTGCAGTCGCGATGTCTTGTTCAACTGCTGTTTTATTGCACACACGATACGCGTAGTCATGAACAATGGGTTGCATAATTCATACAGAGTTACTCGGTGGGCACAGAGGAGGGTGATTGCAGACTTGCACAAAGACGGCTTTGTGGTCCGTATAGCAATTGGCGACGACTTTGACGTCTCCGACGAGATTAGCATTTTGGTAAGCAAGATCTATGCACATCATCCATTGCGTCGTAACCATTTTGTTAGGATATACAAGTACCAAGTTTACGTCGTGTTGCAACGTGTTTACAAAGTGCGGATTCTTGAAATCGCCGAGCAGCATAAGCGACTTTCTATAGTTGACGTAGGCCACCCTTGGTCACGAGAACGATGACCGCAGTTTCAGACGCCTGCGGAACAACGTACGGAATGAAGATAATCACCCCGTTTGGCAGACGCACGGCGCAAGCTTCACCGCGGCGTAGAGCACTGGCATCGGGTACATCGATGCAAATAAGTCTAAGACCGGTCTTTGCGTAGACAACTCCCGCGCATTTGTTGGTAGGAATTCTGCGAGCGCCGGTAACGTAGAGGAATCCCTGAATTTAAAACGGCTCGTCGGGCTGCATGCCAGTATTGGCCAAGCAAAGTACGTGCACGTGCTTTAGCAACGGATCTGCACCACGTCGAAGACGTGAGTTGCGAGCGACCTGACGTTGACGAGAGCCAGGACAGTCTCGCCGTCGAGAATCAGCTGTTCGAAGGAACGAAACCTCGTTGGTACGACCTGTTGTTCGAGGAGTTTAAACTCGTCGGCAACAACACGCTCCTTGTTTTCGGCACTGTGGTGGAACAACTTATCGCCCTCTTGTTGCTTATGTATAAGTCCACAAAAGACGTGACTTGACTGAGCGCCACATACACCAAATTTTAGGGATGATTCGTGTTGTATTCGTAGATCTATTGATAGTAGGTGCCTCCCTGAGATTTGTGTATAGTTATGGTACTCACCTGGGCAATGGGAAACTGCATCTGCTTGACACAAATGTGCTTCAGGTGTTGGACCTGAGCGCAAAGGTTTTTTTTTTTTTTAATATATGGTTTTTAGGAGATGTTGGCGCCTTTAATTGGCGCCGGCTACTCCTTTTCACATAGAGGTATGAAAAAAAAGAAAGAAAGAATGAACCTACACGCATTAAAATTAAATGTCAAATCCAAATCACAATAACACAAAGTCCAGTCACATAAGGGCACTAATACCACACTAATACTGAAAGTTCAGTCAGGAAGGCGCATAAAGTTAAACACAAAATCCAGTCACATAAGTATACTAATGTCACACTAAAACTGAAAGTCCACTCAGAAAAAGGGCACACAAAGTTCAGTCACATAGCTGCACTAAAGTAAACACAAAGTCCGGTCACGTAATTATACTAAAATCACGGCACATAAGATAGCATGGATTCGATTTAAAGGAAACTACATGAACCCAGGTACGAATTGACCATAGAGTGAGTTTATCACATGTAAACACTCTTTTCAATAGTTTCCGAGAATATTGCTCGCTTCTAGAAATCTTTGGAGGGCCATTAACGCTCGTCTTTGCAACGAATATGTTGGCCAAGGACCTAATATCTTCCCGAGGCTGAAGGGCCTGCGGTCTAATGCCTCTAAATAACGTGCTAAACGTTGTCTGTGTGTATCGTGTCGCGGACATTCTAACAGAGATGCTGTACATCCTCATCCGCGTGGCCACAAGTACATGCCGGACTATCAGCTCTCGAAATTTTTTGGAGAAAGTGTTTGTGTACGCGGTTACCGAGCCGCAGACGGTGAATGAGTGTTTCGAAGGCTCTGGTTGTATTTAATGTGGACGGGATTTTGAATTGAAGTGCAGGGTCAATGTGAAATAAATCTGAAGATTTCGAGTTCTGATCAAACCATGTCGCTTTGCAACCACGGACTGAGATCTGTCTTAGTATGTGCCGCAATTCTCCTTGCGTTAGAGGGAGACCGTGTGTGTCGGTATAATATGCGCTTGTCTAGCAGCCATGTCTGCTGCAACATTCCCTGGGATATTGCAGTGCCCTGGTATCCCTTGGAACAGTATTGTGCGGGATTTTTCACTTGCCTTTGTGAGCTCCTTTAGTGTCTCATAAACTAACGCCATGTTTGGGAATTGCTGATGCCACCATGAAGTGACGACAAAGCTGCTTGTGAGTCACAAAGGATGACCCATTGGTTCCCTTTTTGCGTTGAATTTATGTATCGTAACACAGACAATATAGCAAAAAGCTCTGCTGTAGTTGATGGTCGTGTGAGAAAGTTTAAACGTCTGTATTCGGTTCCATTCTGGAATGACAAAGGCAGCTGTAGAAGAATTTGGTTGACAAGAACCGTCTGTATACGCTTGAATATATCCAGGGTATCGAAAGTATATCTGGTACAGTGCCAGTTGTTGGGCTGCTAGCATAAACATGTCTCGTTTGCGAATAATTCCGTCAACCGAAAGTTCAATTTTTGGGGCAACAAGTCGCCATGGAGGGTAGGAAATATCTGAGATCCAAAATTCGTTGTGTGGTAGTAGATGTTTTGCACCTGAATCACAGTATTGGTGTTCGCCCTGTCTCTCTCAATAAGTGTAATTGCTAGTGGGTGCCTTTTGTGCTGCGCTGAAACACGAAAGTAGTGTCGACAGGTTTCAACCGTCCTCATAATTGGGAATGGAGGATGACGTGCCTCTGCAATTACTAAGGAACTTGAGGTTGCTCGGGGAACACCTAAGCATACTCTAAGGCTCCTAGCTATTAACCGTGAAGTCGCTCTTCAGATGAACGGGAGATTCCATGCAGAACAGGTGAAGAATAAGCATTTTTTGCTTTATAAGTGCATTATGTACTTTCAGTAGAGAAGAAACCGACCCTCCCCATGTCGTGCCTGCTACGCGGCGAAGAACATTTATTGTTGAGTTTATTTGCTCTTCGAGTGCTTTAATGTGAGCATTCCAAGAAAGTTGTCTGTCTAGTATAACCCCAGCAGAATTTGTGTTGTTTTACTATGTCTAAACGTTGCCCCTTAAGGCACAACTGAAAGTCTTTTAGGCATCCTCTGGTAAATGGTAGCACAGCCGTCTTACTGTAAGACAGCTCCATTCTCTTTCCATTAAGAATTTGTCCACAATGTTTAGGCCTTCCTGCAAAGTTGATTGAACAAGGCTAGCGCATGGGTTATGGTTACCAATTAGATGGGCACCATACGGGCATCAACACGGTGGCTAGACTTCGCAAGTGACTAGCCTTGACTCTAGCGCGCGCTCCAACATCAATCATTCCACTGACCAAGCCGTTGGCGATGTCAATGTTCTTGAGCTGAGTGTACGGCTTGCCGATGCACAAAGAATGTTGGGCTGCAAGTTGCTAGTTAAGCTTTGCAGAGACCTTGTAGTTTCTCGAGGGCCTGCACGGACTCGAGAGAGGCCTGACGGCCACTTTATCGACCGCCGGGCACGGAAGAGTAGAGTCGATATTATTGACCACGCGTTGGTTGAAATCGTCGGCCTCTTTGTTCGAGAAGAGCTGACGGCGCCGGGATAGAGCAGTGGAGCGCCATCCGCGCTTATGAAACCACTCTCTGTCAACGTGTTCTCTTCGGCACTCAACTCTCTGCCATCAACAATCTTGGTGATAACGATCGAGAATGTGACGTCGCTCTGTCTACCCACTTGGGTAAAGCAATAGAAGGATAGGTTGTTCCGCGGCGTAACCGACGTAACATAGACGCACCCTCTGGTCTTGGCCGCTTAAAGACCACTTGGAAGCACGTACCGGTGACAGTAGCCTCATGTCGCCACATAGTACACAGTCAAAGCCTCCGAACGGCTCGAGCCTGTGGTCGGGTCGAATTTCCTGTTGATGTACGTACACCATGTCCACCGACAGCATGCTAAACTTGTCTTTGATGACTCCTTTAATGTTTCTAAGGAGGGTCCTAAACGTGCTCCGATGGCTGTGCGACGAACCCCTGTCGTGATCTCTATGCCTCATGGTCATCTTGAAGGCAGAATGGACGGTCACACCGCCCAAGGCGACGGCCGCTTTGCCGGTGGTAGTACACGCTGTGAAAGCGTTGACGGCAGACGACACACCATTATTGTTGCTGATTCAGCCGTCGTTGTAGTAGCGATTGTACACGTCCATGACCACTCGAAGAACGAACGTTTTGCCACATCCAGCGGCACCCATAAGAACACACTCAGCGGTTTACACGGCGGCATCGTCAACCTATGAACACCTCCCGTATAAAGACGTGTAGCCCTCGTCAGTCATTCATAGTATTCGCCACTGGGCATAACGTCATCTCTACGCCTAACCATAGGACACATCGGCGTGATAATTTTGTTGTTTTCCTGCTGTTCGGCAAGGCCGAGCAAATCAGTGTCGTCGTTGTTGTCTAGCATTGTACAGGTAACGTGCACCCCATCATCGTTGCCGATTCTTCGGAAGAGCGTCTAGCTTTTCCTCCTCCTCCTTCTTTTTGTGTACCAATTGCACTTCGATATCGGTCCTATTAGCCTCGAAGACAGCTTCGCAAGCATTCTTCATTTTTTCCGCAGACACGCCTCGGCAGAATTAACTCTTGACTACCAAGATCCAGCCCAAATTCTGGGCTTATTCTTTGCCCGCACGGCTTCTCGACGTTGTGAGGCAGAACAGCCAGCATCGGGTCCGTGTCAACTGGAATGTTCACAACGGGCACCTTCACCCGTATTGGCTAGTGTTGTAGACTAGCCTTGGCGTTTGCGGGAAGGGTTTGCAAGGGGAAATCATGCGCTCTGCTAAACAGTTGAGCGGAGGGAGGACTGCAGGCTTGGGCGGGTATTTATGCTCATTGCTGACATAGTACAAAGGCGCTTCAGTTCCGGCGAGCGAAGAATTACGCGTTCTACACACCTTAAATTAAGAGATTTCTTCGGGCAGCGGCTTTTGCCAACGGTGTACCGGACTAGGGACCCGACCATGTTTTCCCGCAACCCAAGGTTTTATTAATGATTTTCAATAAAAGTTTTTAGCAACATCATAAACGTAGGAAAAGGCCAAATCAAGGTTGCTTACATGGAGGCCGTGATGCAGCCCAAGTCTTCCTTGGTCCACAGCCTGTCACACACAGAATACGCAAAGCCAAACGGGTTGTCGATGAAGTCCCGCTTGAAGATGGTCGTCGCAGCCGTTGCCGAAGACAGACGCTCTTCGGCCTTGCGATGCTGGTATGCAACGTCCGCAGCTAGTCAGGCTTGTCGCTGGTCATACGTGGAAGCGTGCTTGACACGCTTGTGCAATATGCCGTTATCAAATCGCTTCTGTCGTTATTCGGCAGTTTTGTTGGCACGTTTGAACTCCATGAACTGTCTTCTTTGTTGCTGCATTCGCAATCGCTTGGGCACATCTTCATCGGTCGACTCTGGCTGCCTGTGTCGCCGAGCTCGTTGCTGTTCGCTGCGTTTGGCACGACGAATCTCTTCTTTGGACATTTCCGACAACGATTTCGATTCACTTTCCATGTTTATTTCAGACATACTAACGTGGGCGTATGCGTGAAAAAAAGAAGAGGCTGTATGAAGAGGCTTCACATAGAGAGAGGCGAAATCCAAGTTGATTGGCTAGTAGTGCTTTCGCCCTAAAATAGCATGCCATGTGTGGCATACTAGATTCACGCAGCCGTCGTACAAGCCCTCTCATCACTGTCACGCGACTGCTGTCCGCCAGGGGCTAGCATTTTTTCGGTGCTTTCTCCAAAAGACGGACGCTGGCGACGTTGACGGATGCTCTTAACGTTGCCTCCCTCCCGCTGTTGAGGAGAAAATAGAGGTGAAACGCCGTCTCCTAATAGACGCGGATACCGCGGCGGTGCTGTGTCAATCAGGCCTTAGACAAGATTGAGAGACGGGACTGGAAGTCATTGTTGCTGAAAGTGTCCGACAGATGGTGTCAGAGGTAGAAACAGGGTTGATTTTCATCGAAAGTGGTGGCCAGCTGGCTCAGAGCGACCGATCAGGTTGAAAGCCCCGGACTACATGGGCACCACAAGCAACGTCACATCTTGTTGACTGTTTTTGTCAGTTACTCCGGCCTGTCGATTCACTTGTCCAGAAAGAGCGGCAATGAATCATGCTGATCGAAGACGTGGGACAGAGAGCGCTAGCTAAATTGCTCGCCATGATGGCGTCTGTATATTGAACGGAATCCCTTACCATCGTGTGGAAAATTAATGGTCCTGGGCGAGGCACCCTCACGGCCACATAGGCTCTCGTCCACTGCAGTCACAATGTAGTTCCAATTCCCTCTAACAGCTATTGTATAACGGCACGCCGTGCGGTGCCTATACAAGGTCATGTACAATAATTTCGTATATGCCACTCTGCAACCAACAAGTCACTCCAGAAAGACCGGGCAAACTGACCGGCACTATTCAATCCAGCAGTGCTCTAAGGGCGTGCAACGTATAGTGTGAATCTTGTCAATAATCGTGATGCGATGTACTTTACAAAACGTTTGCGAATTCAGAGACCTAAATCGCGCTGTATCTGTTTGCCAGCTTAAGCACGCAGTGATAAAACGAAAGGAGCACTCCTAGTTTTGCGTGCGGCTACTTCTCAAGTATGAGATTTCAAGCCGTACGTGTACTGGATGAAACGAAGTTGATTTCAAGGATCCTTCCTGGCTTTTACGACCCGACGTGCACAGTATTGTGCAGCAGATATACAGCAAATGCATTAATTGCAATGTACTATGGCGGGTATACGATCAGTTCTTAGATAAGATACTCCACCTTGTGTCGTTGTACTTTTGAGCAGCTCATCACTGTCAACTGCTGTTTTCGCGTTAATTAGCAACGTTGTTCGTTTCAGAAATTTCAGTTTGGCGCCAAACATCTGTTTCTTTATTAGCCCTTACTGTTTTCCTTTTCTTCTTTTTTTCTTTTGTTTCTTTTTTTTGGTACTCCGCATGTTCTGGCAATATGAACATCAAGCATGTTTATTATCACGATAAAACGCTCATGCTATGGGGCTTCGGTGTACGTCAGTATTCACGTGAATCGTTCCATAACACATACTCGCGGTGCCTTTTTCATCTCGGGCGTACCCCCAAGATGTCCTCTGCAATCAATTATTTAATCATGTATTTGCCACATTTCCAGGTGTGACGGTGTGCACTCGCAAAACCTATTCTGCTGCTTACGTGCGGTGCGGCCTTAGTCAGTCGTCCCTAATGGTGACCCCTAGAAACGTCCTCGTCTCCGGAGCTCCCGGGCTCGTGTCCGCCGACCGGAAGACAGGCGATGAGCCGGTGGTCAGTGGCCGCGTGGTGGACACCACCGCTTGCAGGCTGGCCCGCCGCACCGTGACCGACAGGGCGCGGCGTCTCGGAGGCCGGCGTAGTTCACCATCCAGGTCGTCGTCTTCCTGTAAGCACATTCACGAAGAATAATATTTCAATAAGCGCAGTTATGTGAAGCAAGACATCCAACACAAATATCCGCAGCATTTCTTTCCGTTATCACGGCTCAACCACGCACTCAAAGCACACTGAAGATAACCATTTTTGTTTAAACTAGAGATCTTAGCCGTCACAATATTGCTAAGGTACAGGTAATAAAATTGTTCACTAAAAATTAAATTCTGGGGTTTTACGTGCGAAACCCACCAGATGATTACAAGACACGCCGTAGTGAGGGAATCCTGAATGATTTTGACCCCCAGGGGAGCTTTATAACGTGCCCCTAAGGCTTGGGACACGGGCGTTGTTGCATTTCGCCCCCTTTGAAATGCCGAGATTCGACCCCGCGACCGCGTGCTTAGCAGCGCAATACCATATCCGCTAAGCCACCACGGCGTGTCACTTTGATTGGTATGAACCAAAACGTTTGTTGACCCCAGTCTTCGACAGGATGCAAAATTTTAACCCATAGGAATTGCGGTTCCGCACCCCGAAACGTATTTCACTGTATCTATTAAATAGAGCTGCAGAAAGTAATTGGGAATTTACAGACAGAGTATGCATTTCGAGGTTATGACATTTCCGTTTTTCTTGAAGTTTCACGAACGCTGTGCACAACAGACATTCTGGGGGGATGGTAGACACATGCATGACGTACGAGATTTGATCGATTTTCTCCGATTTCCTCGAAAAGAAATTATAAATATTCGCAGATAAATTGCTGTAACATTCCTCATTTCCCATAAGCAATTTTCTTGTTAGATACCGAAAAATATGCAGTATGAAATATCTGTCACGTATTGTGCAGAATGTGGCCTTTTGACTGAATTAAAAAAATAACATTCCGATTGATACTTGAAGCAATATCGCTTTGTAAATATTGGCAACCAAATATGAGTGCTACTAGTCGCAGAATATTTTTATTTAAGCGAAAAGTTACTTAGGTAACCCAATTGCTTTAGTTCAGTATATGGACTAGGCACACGACAACATTGCAACAAAAACTTACAGTAAAGGGTGTAAGGTTTGTATGTTAAGGAGATAATATCTCTTTTGTGAACAAAAAGAGCAATTTTCGAAATTTAAATGTTCACTTGTGAACCACGGAGCCTAAATGCACCACGGGCATATTTTCCACAATCATTTAATTGGTCTTTGAGCGCTAAGTTTATCCAGGCATTAGTAGAGCTTTTCAGTTTGGTTTGCTTTCGAGCAACTGAGCGTGACACCACCAACCTTGCCCTCGTGAGCGCAGGCTGGTAATGTTGAAACAATGCCACAAGCTTTCAAAAAATGTACTGTTTCCCCCCCTTTTGATGAGTAAGGCGAAAAGCAAGTCATCCCAGTCTTCTCAATGTCGTACAAGAACAAGCAAACGCTCTTAGTTTTCAGACTTTTAACATTGGAGGACAATAAAGAATATCGATAATATAAAAAGAAGTGCGCTACACGCATGAGTCAGTATTGCCATTTATAGCTAATATTTGAAACTTTAAAAAGTCCAAAATTCTCATTAAGCAACATACACAATCATAGACGCAAGAAACAACTTTTTGCGAGTTTTTATCTTTTTTTCTTTTTTGAAAGAGGACTGACGTCAAGTGGACATTTGGCCACGCACATTATTAAAGGAGGGGTAAAATTGTAGCGCCACTTCTGAACCGATTGTTTCGGCATGCCATCGTTTGGCGTATACGTTCTTCAAGAAATGAAGTACTTTCTGGCGGTAAATTTGAAAAGAAAACGTTTTATTTAGATAATATTACGTGCCAGACATGCCCCTTTAGGCAGCTATTTTGCTGAGGAACCTTACAGCGTCTTCTTTAGAACTGTCATTGGAAAGTCACAGTCGACTTTAGTGACAAGCGCTATCCACGCGTTTCACGACAGCCTACGCATTTTTTCACGACGCCACCGTAGGGACACATCATCACGAAGTTTTCACTTCATTGGCAGTGTTGTTCCTCAGATGTTCTTAGAATTGTTTCGGCCGTATGGAGTGGTCTACGTGGACATACTCAACCACGAGGCTTCTGTACAGTTCGTGTGTTCTGCCACATAAATGTCCACATGTGGACCAGTGTTTGTCTCGCATGCTGAAAATTGCATTGTGGCTAACTGGTCCTTTGGTTATTATTTGATTTTAAAGTAGATACAATATAATGGCTGAATTAGCATAAAAAATGCCGCTCCAAAAAGTCAGTTAATAGGACATGAAAAATTATGCTTAAAATTAATGAAACTAATGAAACAGAGGTTACAAGTATACGCAATTCAGTGGTAAGGCGCCACATATTGGTCTGATTATCGTTAAGGAATTGTGCTAAAAAATTCCCAAGAACTGACTGTGACCTTGAAACGATAAGCTAGCAAGAACTGGAAAATTGAAATAGCACTAAGCATACTCTTTATGCCGTTATCACGTACCACATGACTTCTCTATGTTGCGATTCTTATAGAGCCCAGTGCCACCACGGGTCGCGTTTACTTAGCAGCGCGGGACAGGACGTTATTTATAGAGCTAACAATTGACCCAGCAATCCCACAAGGAAGCAAGAATTGCTTTTCAGTTGACGAGATTTTCTAGACATCGCAATCTATTTGCATTGCGGTTTATAGGATTTAACATCTAGGAACCTTGGTTACAGGTGAGAGAAAAATCTCGAAGGCCACCAACAGCTTGATAATTTCATCACACGTCAGTGTAACGAAGCAGACTAGGCTAAGTTTGAGTTTTCTGAGCTATGACGTCTCATGCTCCGTCTGAAATTCGCCATTTGTCATTGCAGCTAACACACGTGACAGACGCGCTCGCGAGCCGCATCGCGGCCGTGAACGCACGCACCACATTACCTCAACGTCGGCGTCCAGAAGCACGTTGTCGGCGACCGACTTGCGCCTGCGCAGTCCTATCAGAAGCTCGGAGAACTCCTCCTGGAGCTCGCCGAGTCGTGCTTCCAGTCGTTCTCGCTCCTCTTCTTCCGGTGTCGTCACCGCTGGCGCCGGTGAGCGCGACTGAGGCCGCTGTGCCCCCCGGGTGCCTTCTTCCGGTTCCGGCGTGAGAGGCGGTTCTCCGAAAGGAGCGACCGCCGTGACGCTTTCGCCGTTTGTGGGCGACCCGAGGCCTCGGACCCGCAGTTCATCCAGTGCGTGCCGAACCCGATGGAGTTCGTCCTGGACGCTCTGCAGTTTCTGTTGTAACTGTCGACAGAGAAAGAGGCAAAGTGTATATACCGCTTCCCTTCGAGCATAATGGTTGCGAAATACACACGTAAAGATACGTAACGTAGGCTCTGTGATCCGCCGTCTCAGTTTGGAAGTGGCGTGTACAGGCAGCTTTCAATGTGGTGCACGTTTTTCAGCTTTGAATTGTTGCTCGTGCTTACATTCGTGGGAAAAAGGCAAAGCGAGCTTTCACAAGCTGTCCGACGTTTGAGCAGCAAAGATGTGCTTTGAGGTCATCATTGAATTGCCTTGAAGATCGCCCTTTCAGTGTAGAAAAGCTGGATGAACGCGTCATTACCGAGATCGGCCCTATATATTTTAGTACACTGCCTGATTGAAAGCGATTTTGCATCTATAAATGAACAAATGGCGTGCTGATCTGTTTTTATATTTATTTAGTGTCGTTGGATAGACTTGATTGAATGTCTTAGTGACTAATCGAAGAAACTGCAAAACATGTTTGTTTTTTTTTCGCACAGACACAGGTGCTTGTTTACCTACTCTTCAAGCACAACTGCAAAAAGTAATTCATTTCCAAAACACTTTTCATATTACCTTATGTTTACATACTTTGATCCTTGAGTTATTCACTTTGTGGAGGAGCTCGTGATACAATAGTTCCCAACATTTACATGTTCATCGAAATCAAGTAATCACACCTCTGAACGTCACGTACATGAGCTCGCCTATGGAATTATTAAAAAACTGACCATAACAGGGTATTCGTAGTACCCTGTTCGCTTAATTGTTTTGAAAACTTACGCAATTGTTCACCAGGTGGAGAGCTTTGACATTGTCAACTGCATTGTATGGATTGACAGACACTATCTATCGAGCTAAACAGGCTATGATGAGTAATCTAGCCGGCGCGATACGGTAAAATTACGGTGATGAGCTCTTTTGTTTTCGCGCTATTTTCGCGCTACGTTCGCTATTTGACGGTCACCGTAAGGACAATTTGGTACTAGAATTAGAACGTACATAGTCCAACAAAGAGCGGGAGACAAAGTCATGCGCTATATACTTCTAGCAGACCTTTATTCCTTGCATGCGCCCAAATTTTACAGAGATACAGAAAACATAGATAAATTTACAATATGACAAGCACGTTGGTACGTCAGGAACACGTTTGACGTCTTTATGTAGTACTTTTCGCAGCCTGTGAGCGTAAGCTGGGCATTAGGCGAAATTTTCCGACGGAAAGATCAAATTGTGTATAAGACAGTGCAGGGGAAACGACGACGTTTCCTTTTTGTCTTACACATTATTTCATAGCAGCGGACGTCGAGAAAATAATGATAGCGGCTTATGCACTAACCATCCTTTAACGCCTTTGAGTTACTCGAACGTGACTACTTCTAGGCACACATTCAAATTGCCATATTTAGGCAGCTCAGGGTGCAAATCATGTCAGCTCGGTAAAAATTGTGGGGCTAACTCGAGTATCGAGAACTTCTGAACCTTGCGCAAGATTGCATTGGTGCTACGTAGACCCTTCCCCACAAAGCCTGCCTATTGCACAGCGAATTACAGTATTTCCTGCAAAGCTTTCGGACGCACAAAGCTCTCGCGCCAAATCATGTGTGCTTGGCGGAGAGCTAGCTGGCGTTGGCAGAAGTGTGAGTGGGATTGATGTGCAGCACTCTTTAATCTAGACAACTGCAGAAAGAGTCAGATGAATTAGTTCAGTTATTAACGGAATGATATGCTAGAGGGCTTTTACAGCGGATACTCGTTGATACGATTCTGCAAAGACGTTTTTCTCGATAATACGTTTTTTGTTCTTTCCCAGCCGAGGTCTTACAGGAGCAATGTATTTCGGATAATACGATTTTCAAATGATAGTTTTTATTTTTCAGTTCCCGTGATGAGCGTATCAAGATATTACACTGTTTGTTATTTGTTGCAGTGAGGATATTTACGCTGTGCTTGTTGTTTTATTGCGTAATCTTGTAGAGAATAGAGCCTGTGACTGGCATATCTGCAGAGGTTATACCTGGGGTTACACATGGCTATAGCTGTACGCCGACTTGTTGTTATAAGTGTGCTGTCCTGTGCTGAGTTATTGGGCAAGAGAGCAGCAGCAGCCGCAGACAGTTAGAAAAATTGGAGAGGTTCGCAAAGAAAATAAAGAGAGGAAAACGGCTGTTCTTTGCTAGATCAATATTCAAGGTCCAGATGCAATGCCTTGTTATAATTGCCTTGCTAAGGGCCCAGAAGCTTTTGTCACCCGTTCTGGTATGCATCTCTCGCAAAATAAATTGAATTGAATTGAATTGAATTATGCCTGCGAAATTGCGTGCCCAAACCAACTTGCTTAAGTTAGAGTGTTCAAAACAAGCCCCTCTTTACTTCCGTGGTGGATGGGTGGATGGAAAAACTTTATTATGGTCCATTGGGTCGCGCTGATTTCCTAGCCCGAAGCAGGCCGCTCCCACGTTGGGAACGAAAGGCCTAGCCTATAGACCGCTTCGCGGGCCCGTTGGACTGCCCATAGCTATTCATCTAATGTGAGACTGCGTAGAGCTGCTTCCCACCGCTCTTCAGTGTTGTCCTTGTCGCTGCGTAACGCGGAGCAACGCCAGAGCATATGACTTAGATCTATGGTGTCGTTACATTTATCGCATGTTGTAAGAGTAGAGATGCCTTGTTGTTTTCAAGATAACGACTGACACAATTAGAAGGAAATCAACATGAATGAGCCTAAACCAAAGAACAGTATTATTATTAAATATGTTGACAATGCAACGGACTTCTGAGGACAAGATAACTGCACAAACGCCGTATAATACAAGGAGCGCCAGATATCAGCGTGGCAGGATAACCTGTCACTTAATTGACGCGGCTGGCAACAAAGAGCACATACAAGTGTACGTTCCTTT
>NC_051157.2:148479619-148508016 GCF_013339745.2 Dermacentor silvarum
TAAACACGCCGGCCCGCGGCAACTTCAACAGAGGAGGAGAGCGCATACGCCTCAAACAACAACGCTAACAACGGCGCCGAAACGTCTAGAAGAACCTCGACGAAGCGACGTTAACGAGAGAGAGAAAGAGCACCCGCGCGCGCCGAGACACCTTCTCACCCGGCGAGTCCAAAGAGATAACTACAGCGTGAGCGTGCGCCAACGGGATTAGTCCCCCATCACCCCCCCCCCCCCCTTTTTTTTTTCAACCCTTCCACAGCGGCGGTCGAAAGTACGAGAAAACACTGGAAGCTTCCTAGGCTTTGGCCATGCTACGAGATCACAACTCCGATAGGAAGGTTCGAGAACGCCTGTGGAAGCTATATAACCGTCGTGCGGGAATTCAGAGAAGTTCGAGAGTTCATTCCATACCGGTGAAGTGATATAACGAAGACCGAGCGTCTGCGGAAGAAAGGGATTCCCCGGCAAGCTAGTCGACGGGTTCATCGAGCGTCTGCATTTCCGGAAGAAGTTCTTTCTTCGAGATTTGCCCTGAGTTACGCCGAGATCGTCCGACTTCAAGACCAACACTGGTGAATACGATTGGACACTTAGTGTTCATTTTTTATTTTGTGCTTTACGTGTTGGACTCTTAGTGCTTGTCGTTAATTATTTTCTTGTGTTTGTTAATACCCATCTGAATTGTATTGTGTTGTGCCTAGCCTAAGTGTGCAAGTGTGTGTGTAACTGCCTTGTGTGAAGAATATATTTTGTTGTGTTTTGACAACTCTGGGCTCTGACTCGGTCTTTGGACAGCAACCGGCGTTCGCTGGCGCACCAGAGGGCCCACTCTTAATTGTACTTGCTTTCGTGGGATTATTTTCGGAAGCTGATAAGTCGGCTTTGGAATTTGGTCCGGCGTCTGCGCCTCGTTCACCGGGGTCTGTGACACATTACGTAACTACAAGTACGTAGTTATTGATCAGTAAGTATATTTGCTGTGTACGAACCAGCGAGCATACGCAATAAATATTCCTAAAGTTACTTTCATGTTAAAATTCGCTTAGTGTTTGCGCTCTTGCAACACAAGAAGGCGAAAGACGAGTTGCACATACGTAATCCATCATGTTCGTTTTCGGACGCTTGCTCGTAATTATGAAATGAGGCATACGTATACAATGTTGCACTGTTAGCGTTTCATTTATATTGGTTTGTTTTGTTTTTTGCCGCGTATATTTCTCGCGTACCATTTACCTACACGCCGTGGTAGCTTAGTAGTGGCTTCGGTAGGTTGGAATGCTAAGCTCGAGGACGCGGGTTCGATTCCCGGCCACGGCGGCTTACATTTTGATGGAGGCGAAATGCATAAAACACCCGTGTACATAGATTTACGTGCACGTTAAAGAATCTCAGGTGGTCGAAATTACCGAAGCCCTCCACCACGGCGTCTCTCAGCCATATTGTGTTTTCGGGTGTAAAACCCCAGAAATTATCATTACTATTATTACCCTTTACCTGCATGTGCTCTCAGTTCTTCATGATATATGGGTAAGTCGACACGTTGAGATCGAGATTTGAATTCGACACGTTTTTATCGTCACACCCACAGTATCAGAAGGATTTCTGGCCGTCGTCATATGACCACACGTCATATTGTTATCGTTAATTGTGACGTGAGTGCAAGTATTTCAAGTTACTAATGCCATGACCCATCAGTCATCTTAATCACACATTTGTCCCTTTCCAAACTATACTCTATACCAAGTGAACGAGCCGCGAGAGTTACGCGGTTTGTATTTATTTTTGATACCGTGGCATCGGCCAACAGACACATTCCGCTTCCCAAGAGCCCAGTTAAGGATTTCGCCTTAATAAAGAAACAACAGAGCGCGGGATGCAGTCTTGTAAAGCAAATCGAATGCAGGAAATAAAAGAAAGGAAACGATAGGGTGTAAAAGCGTTAGCATAACCTAGACATATCTGCTACGTTCTCTTGGTTATTATCGCGGTCTCCAGCTTATTTCCTTCTGCAGCACGTTCACGTTGCATGCTCATTCCACGCATAACTAAATGAAGTAAGTGCGCGGAATGCATTACTCAAACAGCCGCGTAAGCGCGGACCAAGCGAGCTAGAAGGAAATGGACAAAATACCCGTATTCACAGCCAGCAAACGCGTTCTCTGTGCGGTTATTCACTGCGGTTTTACCTTGCGGTGATGTGGTACTTAATATATCCCAAATTATCGCGATGATGGCTAATAGCACCAAAAATATCAGGATCGAAGCAGACGCCCGCCGCCTTGGCGCGGCTTCCGCCGCGGAGAAAGCCCACGATGGATGGATGGATGGATGGATGGATGGATGGATGGATGAGGCTGAACCCTTTAAACCGGGCGGTGGCATACGCCACCTAGCCATGACTATTAACCTATTTTGTACTTTGTGGTGGGTGAAATTTCACCCCTGCCTTGATTTTATCCACCAATCAGACAACCTCTGTTTGGTTATTTCTACCCGCTTAAAGTATATTTTGCCTTCACTGTCCCTAAACCCCAATGCTTTGAAAGAATCAGCCCCGCTGCCTTGCACTGTAGGGTTAAGCCCTTTACAGAAAAGTATGAGGTGTTCAGCCGTTTCCTCTTCTTCTCCACACGCACAGCTCAACATATGTCTATACCTTGGTACTTGACTCGGTACATCTTAGTCCGCAATACTCCCGTCCTGGCTTCAAACAACAAAGAGCTTCCCCTAGAATTATCGTAGATATTTTCTTTGGCAATTTCTTGCTTGAAAGTTCGGTATGTTCCCAGTGCTGATTTCGTCTGCATCCCCGTTTTCCACAGACCCCTCTCTGTTTCCTTAACCTTTTTCTTAACCGCTGTTTCCTGGTTTGCACCCCTCCTGCAGTCCAAATATTTGAGTGACAGTTTTCTGGTCAGCTTTCTCCATTTTGTATCAACATTCCTCACGTACAAATAACTGAAAACTCTCCTTGCCCACCGCTTTTCTGCCATTTCTCTCAATCGATCCTCAAATTCTATCTTGCTGCTGGCTTCCCTGCCCTCGAATGACGTCCATCCCATGTCACCCTGTACCCCCTGATTTGGTGTATTTCCGTGTGCTCCCAGAGCCAGTCTACCTACCCCTCGCTGCTTAACTTCCAACCTTGCTCGAACCTCTGATCTCATCATTGCCGAAAGTCAAACTAGGGACCATCACCCCTTTCCAAATGCCTCTCACCACTTCGTACCTATTGTAATTCCACAGTGCCCTATTTTTCATCACAGCTGCATTTCTGATACCTTTAGCGTTCACATATTTTTCATGTTCCGTTAGGTACTCAGCCCCATTGTTTATCCACACTCCAAGATATTTGTACTTATCCACCACCTCCAGCGTAACCTCCTGTATCCTATGCTCGCTGCCCTGATTATCATTTAAAAGTCATGACTGCCCATTTTTCTTTACTAAACTTCAAACCTAAGCTATCTCCCTCTTTACCACAGATGTCCATTAATCTCTGCAAGTCTTCCTTGCTGTCAGCAATAAGTACAATGTCATCCGCATGGATCAGTCCTGGTAATGACTGTTTAATCCATTCTCCTTGCTTGAAATAGGAAAGGTTGAAGCCAAGTCCGCTCCTCTCTAATGTTTTCTCTAATCCTTGTAAATACAGCATGAACAACAGAGGTGATCGTGCACAGAGGGTACCCCTGCCTATATAAGCGCCTGCTGTATCTCTATAGGCCCAGATACCTTGTTTTCCCATTTTATAAGCACCTTGTTACTTTTATAGATAATTTTAAAAGATTTCTTACTCGATCTTCCACATCTAGAGTGCCCAGTATGTCCCACAAATCCTTTTGGATTACACTGTCATAGGCTCCCTTGATATCCAGAAATGCAAGCCATAGGGGCCTGTGTTCCTTTTCTGCTATTTCAATACGCTGCGTCGATCAATGAGAACAGATTATCTTCTAACCTTCTTTGTTTTCGGAACCCATTTTGTAGTTCCCCCAGCACCTCCTCGCTCTCCACCCATGCCTGCAGTCTGTCCTTTATAATCTGCATCACCACCCTGTAAACCACTGACGTCACTGTTATGGGACGGTAGTTGTTTATGTCGGCTTTGTCCCCCTTTCCCTTATATATATATATATATATATATATATATATATATATATATATATATATATATATATATATATATATATATATATATATATATGCTCATGCATCCTGCTCAGTCTCCACCCGTCGGGGGCTTTGCCGTCCATTATCATTTTGCTCACTGCCTCTCTTAATGCTTTCTTAGATTTGGGCCTAATGTCTTTATCAACATAATTGGGATGCCATCAGGACCTGTCGACGTGCTACTAGAGTGTACTAGAATATGGTCGAGTGGGACGAGCGGCTGGGGCGGCGCATGCTTTGCAGTGAGACGCCCGACGTGGAAAAATACTGTGGCGGCGCTGCGATCGAACTGGATTGGGCCGCATCAAGGTTGCGCCGTTGGAAACTGTTGGCGGTACAGCTCGGCAGGGTCATTCGTGCTACTTCGCGCGCTGGTATTTGCGTTCATATCGCTCAAATGGTGTTCATAATTGCATATGACATTTATTTATGCCTTAAGAATAAATTCTTTCTTTCTCTTTTTTATTTCATTTTATTTTTTAATGCCGCTCGGTAATTGCGCGTGCATTCTGCCGCAGTGTCGGCTTTCATTCTATGTACTATGTTATTGTACGGTTCCCTTTGCAGAACAAATATTTTTCGCGTTCTTCAAGCAGCATGTATCTCTCGTACGTATTGTTGCGCATATAGTTTTCCATCAGTAGGTCTTGAGAAAAGTAGACGAAGTAACATATGTAACGTTCTTGTTTGCCGCTTAATTCAAACAAGTAAAGCATATCTGCCCCATCCGGCGCCTGTACTCAGATTTACGGGAAGCATTGTTATAGATAAAAAGAAAGAGTAAACTGCAGCGCAACATTTCATTCAAGTTTCCGCCTTCCTCGCGTAACAGAATGCGGAGTAATTGGTAAGGGGTCATTTATTGCAGTCGGACCGCGACCGAGCGCCGAAAATGGTTTTAGTTGGTCATTCTATATGCTAATATTTGGCCGTAAGCCGTACGTGATTTTTTTTCCCAGTCGATACTTCAAAAAAGAAAAAAAGAAGAAGAGAAAGAAAGCCTGCGCGGTAGCCTAATTAGTGGCTATAAAGTGGATACGGCGTTGCGTTGCTAAACTGGAGCTGGCGGGTTCAAACCAGGTCGCGGAATTCGATGGGAACGAAATGGAAAAAGACTCGTGCACTTCTATTTAGGTGCACGTTAAAGAACCCAGGTGGTGAAAACTAAACCGGGTGCCTTATAATGACATCGTAGTTTTGCCACGTAAAACCAAAGAATTTCTTTAAATTAAAAAAAGAGAAAAAAGTAAGTGGCTGCGTTCTTCGGCTTTTTTCTAGGGGTAAAATAAATAATTCTCCAGGCTGATTTCAGAGAAAAACGCTTATCGCGCTTATCCTATATTTCATACATAAATGTAATGCCGTTCCCAAATGTATGACGTACCGCTCAATTCAGCAGCTTGTACATTATAAACGGCTGCTTTCAGTTATTCGGTGCACTATCATAACGATCATAATGAAACAATTAAAGGAACGGCATGCCTCACATACACGTAGAGATGTGCAGATCTGTTGCGTTCGTTGAAGAAGATAAGTGTGGTACCACATGAGGCACCCAGTTTTAATGGGTTGCAAACATGATGAGACTGTCAAAAAAAAAGTTTTCCTTATCTGAATCAAGTGAGCAGATTTACAGGCTGCCCCAAAACGGGGCGTTTATATTGAATGACAGCTAGAAACTTGTTAAGCAGGACTTATTAACACCCATGCGTTAATTCTCTCAGAAACTGCGCCTCTGCGCAACAGCCACGACTCTCCGGCAGCACTATCATCCGGAATAACAGTCCTCACTTCCATCGGTCCCTCACCTTTGAGACTTCAACAGTGCTGTTATGCGTTACATTCGAACGGAAACGACTATTCGGCGTCGTACAGTATATCAACAACACTTGCGCGCGCGCACACACACACACACACACACACACACACACACACACACACACACACACACACACACACACACACACACACACACACACACACACACACACACACACACACACACACACACACACGCACACACGCACACACCACACACGCACACACCACACACACACACACACACACACACACACACACACACACACACACACACACACATATATATATATATATATACACACCATGTTTTTGCCTGCTAAGGATATTATTTCTGCGAATGAGAGTTTTATGTGCAGTATTCCCTAATAAGTGTGTTACAGCAAACACGTGCGCTTATTCCGGTCGGGAGTTCTCGCTTTTTGAATTCGTGCATTTAGACTATTTGTTATTTTTTCCTTACATATACATCGTGAACATATATGTCTATGTACCCTTCGATTTAATTATCTAGAAATACATTGGTCATTCTTCGCGCCACCGCAGTTAGTTATTAAACCTAGTTTATTTCACTCTAATGCTGTTTTCTTCGATGATTTTCCCTGATAAACATCCACCAACAAGAAGCGTGCGTAAAATGACACGATATCAATAATAAAATTACGTAGCTTCATGTTGCAGAGATACCAGTTACCTTTAGAAGACAGTGGTAAAAACAGCAGTTCACCTGGCTAAAACTACATTTGGTACCGGCCGTCAAGAGTCATGGGCTCACCAAAGCAACTAAACATAAAAAAAAAATGTACTGCACAGACGTTCTGCGAGAAAAACTGGGCGTCCGCCAGCGTCCACGTAGCGAACGCGCGCTCGCTAGCAGACGACGCGCTTGACAACGACACCAAAATTGAAGACGTCGCGCTGTGTAATCCATGCCTCAAATATATATGTTTGGCAAAATGGTGTAAGCATAAATTTGCAGTTGAAATAAAGCACTATTTTAAGAGCTACTATGCGCAATCGGCCTCGGCGCACGCAGCGAAAGTACGTTGAATATGCCGCGGAGCGCGTTTCCGCCCCTATCCAGTTCGCTCGCAGCGCCCTCGCATAATTTTTCCACACGCGGCGCCTCAGTGGGAGAGCGCCGTTCGGCCCACTCGACTGCTGTACCGGACACGGGTCCTAGAGTTACTGTATATGCTCCCTATGCTACCTTTGGTAGCATATACAGTAACTCTAACGGGTCCGGTACAGCAGCGCCGCGGCGCGGGAGTTCACACAAAAAGGTCCTCGCTCCTCCCATGCATTCGCGCGGCGCTTTGGACACTCTCCCATATTCTAAGTCACTCTACCTGTAGCAATCAGAGCAGAATGAGTGTGCATCAGCACACGAAAAGCGCCCGACTCCGCACTGTATGCCCTTGCCTAAGCGCCAATGTACGAGTTTCCTATCATCAACAAATCTAGACAAACTGCAGCGAAATACATCGCGAATGCGCAGTGCACGAACAGCTCGCACCATCCGTAAGATATGTTCATCTTATTGGAAGAGTAGCTCACGTTGCTCTGTTACACATGGTCACGCCAGCACTTCGTTACCGGTCCTTGCAGCGAATATGCACAGCGCCGCCGCAGACAAAATCGCACCACGTATTTGCAACGCTAGCCTGCTTGTTTGTCGTCTGCTGCCTACACTTATCGAAACCGCAGTGTAGAAAGTGTAGTTTTCATGCTACACTACAGCTACAAAAATGGCTTCGTGTAAGTGGGCGGAGCTACACTTTTCTACACCAAGTAAAAAAAAAAAAAGGAGACTTCCTACACTAGATGCTCTCGTGTAGCCAGTGTAGATAAACAAATAAAAAAAAATGGCCCAGTGTGTAGTACGGTGGCGAAAACGTGACGTTTTACCACGCTTTTTGCACCCCCCCCCCCCCCCCCCCCCCTGCCGACGCCCATGCCCCAGTGTGCGAAGCATATAGTTTCTCACTATATATAGTGAAAAACTCTATGGTGCGAAGTATCAACTGGGACTCTACGCAATTTGTTTTTCTTTTAACAGCGGAGCTGCTTAAGCTTGGCAAAATTCCGGTGTGCAACGCTAATACTGGTTGAGCGAGGAGCAACGCCTAGCGCGCGAGAGAGAGGAGCCTGGACATTGACGTCATAGCTGCGCCGAGCACGTGTTCAGCACAGTCATGTGACCGCGCAAACGAAAGCGTGCGCCCGGGCATTTCTCCGCTCTACCGAGATATGGCTCGACCTAAGCGTACCTTGACGCCGGAAGAAGAGGCTGTCCGACGAGAGAAGTGCCTTCAAGCTACGCGGGAAAGAAATCGCCGTCTTCGTGCCGATCCAGCCTACCTCGCCAACAAAGCCGCCGATATGCGACGTCGCCGAGCCGATCCGGAATACCGAGAACGCGAGAACCAAGCCAAGCGTCAACGCCGCGAAAGCGACCCCGTCTTCCGACTTTTCGATAACTTCCAACGGCGTGAAAGGAGACCCGTGACCGGTGACGGCAGAAGATTTGCCCGTGAGTTCTTGAGTACCGCGAGTTTGGCCATAGGTGTCGAGTTTGCAATAACATTTGGTTAGACTCGAATTTGGCTACGATAAGCACTGTGAGCATAGCCTTGCCCCAGAAAAGCCCAGCCTTGCCATGGGCCGTATTCTGAAAAGTTCCACTTCGGCGAAATTTCCTTTTTCGCTTTCAGGCGCGCGCTGATTGGCTGGTTGAGCAAAATTGAATGACGTCGGGCTCAACCAGCCAATCATCTAATTTTTCTAAAACAGCCAATCATCGCGCGCCTGAAAAGCGAAAAAGAAATTTCGCCAAGTGGAACGTTTCAGAATACAGCCCCATGATAGCCTAGCTATTGACCCTTTTCGCGGAGCAGTTTGCTTTAGAGAAACGAGATGGCGCTCACGGCGGCGAGCCATTAAGGTCCTTGTATGGTCCCTGTATGTTCCAAAGGTAGCGCAAACCATTGTTTAAATAGGAAAGGAGAGTCCCCCCCCCCCCGCCCTCTACCCCTCTCCTGACTTCTTCGCCGTTTTCCGCTCTCCCATTGGACGAGGCTTGACACGTGACGAATAACTCGCGCGGCTTTCGTTATCGCGGGAAAACGGCGCCATTAGTGAGCGTAGGAACACCGGGACACATGGGCGCTGTGCGTGAGCGTAGGCTTTTTTTCATTTTTGAAGACGAGCTTGGCTGGAGCACGATGCCGACTTGCTGTGCTGTTGGATGTTCGAATAGCATTGGCAAGGGGGGCAAGCTTTTTGCGGTTCCTCGTGGCAAACGAAGCCTCAAACGGCGAGCGATATGGCTCCACCGTATCGGAAGAAAGAAATTTGACTGCCACCGAGGGAGGTCATTACTGAGGGGGTTTCTGATCGCTGTTCTCACCCAGTTAGTGATGAACGCGGTAAGGTGCGTGCGTTCGCGAGTTCACCTTCAGCCAACAACTGAGTAAAAAAAATGTCCCGGTTTATGCTCTGCGGCGAACAAAAGGGCCATTTTGGCAATATTAATACCAGCATGACTTCTAATAAAATGAGCATAATGAGAGAGTCGACAATTAAATAGCAAAACGCAGAAAGCACGCGCACACACGGGAATCAAGGCATATAACTGACGGGGAAAGAAAAGCGCGCGGATGCATCTTGAAAATAAAAAAGAGCATGTTGAGGGTATTTAGAACATAAATGTCTCCGCCGTGTTGTGTGTGCATAGTTTGATGTACCTCTTTGTTTTCGTAAATGCGTCAGGTAAACAGAACACCATTCGATTCCGAGAAACAATCAGCAGTGGTAAAGACTGCTTAGGATTGCGTTTAACTTGTTCTACCTTTCGTTTTCCTCGTCTGAGCAATGCAGATTCTACTAATAATTGAAGGTACTACATATCTTACGTAGACATCTCACGTACGAACAGCCTTGTGAAAATTCGCCCAGAACAGTCGCGTTTCAAGCAAGCTCTTCAACGCGCCGCATGTGATATGATATGAAGCGGGCGGTAGCGGCGGCGCACTTCGCTTACTGGGCGAGAAGGAAACGGTGTGGAGAGGAGGAGTTCGCGCTACCCTTTAAAAATACAGGGACCTTACGAGCCATACCTCTCCTCAGCGACCGCGCACGAATACAAAAGCATTACCGCTTCTACCTTGCTTCCGTGCGATCAGCTGTCGGAAATTCAACTGAGTTTTCGCTAACACACTGTGCTCCAATCATACTAAATGATATGGATTGAAGACGTGTGCAGTAGTTGGCTGCAAAAATAGTGACTGGCATGTTAAGGAATAGAATGAATCTGTGTGGCCAAGTTCGCGGACCTGCTGCTGCAACTGTCCGAACGTGTTACCGGCACTTCAGTGATGTACGGCTTTCCTCGAGGATACACAAATTTGCTCATCCGCCAGCCTTGTATCGCTAACCTTCAAAGAAAGGGCTTCATCCCCAGAACGTCGGCAAGAGTGAGTACCACTCCTTAAACAATGACAATGGGGAGTAGCGCCGCTTCTTGTCATAGTAAGTTTCGCACACGTTATCTATACACATCTGTCTCAAATGGCAGGAAAACTTACGCCCACTCTATCGCCGATGTATCAAGAATAAGTGAATGAGCGCACACTTGAATATGTGCACACTGTATACGCACAATAAATGACGGACTACACCGATGGCGTACAAATGGTTGAAGCTGAATGTTTCGCGATGGTCCACAAGAGTAAGCGAGTTACTAGCTGTAATATACATTTGCTACAAGGTACAAAACAGCTATGTTTCAAGCCTTGTGCGCAGCAAGAACAAATCTATCGGAACTGAGCACACCCGCGAGCGATTAGGCAGAAAATAATCAGATAGTGGTCGCACCGAGGAACTTCACTGAGTCAGAAACTGACTAGCCGCTGCTTCAAAGTATTTGCCAAATAAAGTACAAAGAGCAAAACACACTAATCCTGATTGTTTGGATAACTTGGAATACATATTTAGCCCCGCTTTTAGAACAAGCACCATATACGCTGCTTGCGCCGTTTGGACATAGCTTAATCAGCCCCGAAAGCGCTTTTGCATGTTCTCTGAAGTGGTGATCAAAGCTTTGTGTCGTTCACCTAGTCACCGTGTACGATATCTCCGAAAACAGATATTTTCTAAGCTGCGCCGGCGTCATACGCTTCCATTGTAAACAAGGAGGCAGTTGAGGCAAGCAATAGATGCGTCACCACGTGATCAAACATGGCAGCGCCCACGGGATCGCCGCGAAAAGGGTCAATAGTGTCTAGAATACACTAGCTAATGTGCCGAAGGCGCGCGCTCCCATGGTCACCGTGGTGATGCCTTCCCCCAGTAGCCGCGCGGCGACGCTGTCAATCGTGAAGGTGTAGGGTGCCTCGATGTAAGGCGGCGCTGACATCGAGGCTGAAGACGCATGTGCTTGCTGCGGTAAAGCTAGGGAAACGATGGAACATGTTTTATTGGAATGTAAAGAAATCTATCCAGCTGCCAGTCTAGGCTCCTCTGACCTTGAAGCCCTTGGGTTCAGGGATAGCAGGGGGAAAGTAAACATGTCGCTATAGAGATTAGTATAAGGCGGTTGGAGGTTTGCTGGCAGAAAAGTAAGGAGACAACAAACAATGGAGACGTACAGAAACAGTTCCCAGTAATGGTTCAAAATGTTTGATGCTTGGAATTCTTTGTATTTGTGTATTTTCTTAAAAATGAAGGTAGGACATTAGGCAAAATAATAAGAGCTTGGTGGCGCAACCTACCACCCCGTTTCAAAGCGGACGCTCATAGCAACCATCCTAAGAAGATGTAAAGCCTCTCAATCTACGAAAGTGCAACCGTGCACATTCGCAGCATAGAACCTGCGTTGGTAGTACAGGTGGCCACGAAACCCATCTTTCTCCTTGCCTTGACAGCCCTTCGTCTAAAAGCTTTACTATCCTAGCCTGTTGTGACGAGGCCGACGAAACTTTGAACACCTACCACCACCGGGCTAGCAGGCCAATGTTTATTATTGTGTCTCTCGTTAAATCAGATTGAATTTAGAACATCCAACGAAAGACACCACTTGAAACAAACAGTTCTACTGAGTGAACTCAATAAACAGCTGTATCTTGGCGACCATGCTTAACGGCCAGTAAAGAAAAATGATCCAGATCGGCTTTATTGCAGTAGCCGTTATTTTATTTATTTTTATTTATACCATACTGCAGGCACAAATGGGGGCCCAAGCAGGAGAGGCAGAATACATAAATATGTACATATACACACATATATATATATACATACATACATACATACACACATGAAAAAGAAATACGAAAGCAATGCAACATATGTAATGATCAGAAAAAAAAATGACAGTGACTACCAAATAAGATTAATAGAAGGTGCACTGAAGGAATATAACTTGACAAACATTAGAACAGTTTCACACGGAGTTTAAGGCATAGGAATATAGGCAGTACGCATATATGAGCACTTGCAACCATTCTCGCGAGAGGGGAAAACAAAATCAAGTACTAGAAGTTGCTGAACGAGCGACCATTGCAAAATACTGAAAATAATAGAATAAGGAAGATGTGGAATGTATCAAACAAAATTCACGTGTAAAAAAAAGAAAAAGAAGACAGTAACAAGGCTTGCCGACATCGCAATACCGTTAACATTAAAGACGCATGCATTCGATAGAATCGGTGTTTATCAATTGTGATAATGGCAGGCTGTTCCAATCTGTTACAGTATGTGGGAAGAAGGAAAACTTAGAGGTTAGTTTGGCTGTTATAAGGTGCTAAAGAATCGGCGTGATGATGCCGTGTTCGACGCGCTGCAAGTGGTTTAACATAAGCCTGTGGATGGAGGGACAAACAGTTGTTTTTAAGCAAAAAAAAGAAATTTAAGTCTTTGTATTTTCCTACGGAGCTGTAGCGTTTGGATATTATGTTGATTCATTAGGCTAGTAGGAGAGTCACTTAGTCTATATTTAGAGAAAATAAACCTGACAGCTTTACGTTGGATCATCTCTAAAGCGTTAATGTTAATTTTCTTATAGGGATCCCACACAATGCATGCATATTCAAGTTTCGGTCGGATGAGTGAAGTGTAAGCCAGTAATCTAGTACCAGAGGGAGCGTGCTTTAGTTTGTGCCTGAGGAGACAAAGTTTCCTGAAAGAAGGGTTACATACGTTAGGAATGTGGCTATTCCAGCTGAGGTCACTGGATATTGTTATTCCAAGATATTTATATTGGCTGACTTTGGTCAGCGGTTCAGAGCCGAGGTCCATAGACAAACAACAATTTTTTTTTTGTTATGGACATGTAAACAGTTTTTTCTCTGTTCAATTCCATGCCCCAACGACTGCACCAGGAAAGAATGTTTTGAAGGTCAGAGTTAAGCATTAATTTATCTTCATGGCTAGTAACCTCGTTAAACAACACACAGTCGTCAGCAAATAGTCTAACTTGAACAGGATGAGAAATTTCGTTTGTGATGTCATTTATGTATATTCGAAATAGTAAAGGTCATAGCACACTACTTTGAGGTACTCCAGAGGTTACTGAAAGTTCGTTAGAAGAGTAATTATCAATTGAAACAAACTGCTTGTGATTAGACAGATAAGCCGCCACCCAGTTAATAATATAGGCTGGAAGGTCTATCGACTGTAGTTTTTCTGTAAGTTTAATGTGAGGAACAAGGTCAAATGCTTTCTTAAAGTCTAAAAATATTACGTCAATTTGGCTTGACTTGTCAAGAGCACTTGCAAAGTAGTGAATAATTGAATAATTGTGGTTAATAATTGTGGTTAATTGTGTCACAGTAGAGAAACCCTTTTGGAAACCATGCTCACGAGGAGACAGTACGTTGTTGTCAGTTAGGAATTTGGTTATTTCATTAGCTATAGTATTTTCGATTAACTTGCAACATGATGAAGTTACTGATATCGGACGATAACTGGTTACTAGGGTTTTGTCGCCTTTTTTTGGTATGGGACCGAAACGTGCAGTTAGCCAGTCTGTAGGAAGATTAGCCGAAGATAACGAGGTATGAAAGATAACAAGAAAAGTAGCTAACGCTTCAGCATACCTGCACAGAAAAGTGTTCAGTATGTTGTCTGGTCCTGGAGATGATTTAGCTTTGAGGTTCAGCAACATCGACACTACACCCGGGTGCGAAACGATATCAGAGGTCGAGTTACATTGCATGCGGTTAAGGTTTATACCACCATCGGAATTTGAAAAAAAAAACACTGAAAATAATTATTGAAGTGCTCCGCGATACGCTGTTTTTCGACGACATGGCCCTCATGAACAATATGATCAATTGGCTTGGTTTTTGTGCTTAGAAAAGCCCAAAATTTTTTGGGGTGCCGTTCGAATGAAATTTGGCAATATATGGTGAAAATACCAGTGCTTAGCTTGCTGTACTTCTTGGTTTAGTTTATTTTGGATTTCGTGAATTGAAACACGTGAGGCACATCGTCGTCTTAAGCGCTTAACTTTTCTTTTAAGGTGCAAGATCTCTCTCGTTATCCAGGGAGTAGTCTTGGAAGTTTTTTTTATTTTATTGGGAATAAAGTTGCTAAGGCAGCGAGTGATAATTTCTTTAAATTTATCCCGAAGCACAGTAGCATTGTTACCGTGAAAGTTATCAACGCATTCAAGATAATCCAAGACACTTTTGTCTCTGGCACGAGAAAAATCTTTTAACAGTGGTTGTTCTACATTTTGTGGTATTAAGCACTTCCAAAGAACAAGAAAAATATACCAGACTATGATCAGAAATTCCAGGTTCAACCGACACAAAAAAGTTTTCTAATGAACGACTTAAGAAAACGAGGTCAAGTATTGTTGTTGACGTACCATAGGTGCGCGTTGGCTGTTTTACAACCTGTTGTAGATTGTGAGACAGAATGATGTCATGCAAGTAACCTAAGTGTGAATTATTCCCGATGCAGAAAATTCCGTTCTCCCAATCAATATCTAGTAGGTTAAAGTCGCCTACAAGTAGCACTTTATCGCTTGTGAATGATACCGTGTGTTCAAAAAGGTCACGAAAGAATTCTTGGGGCGAGTCAGGTGCTCGATAAACTGCAAATAGCAAAAATGATTTATCCCAGCAAGTGAGCTTTATTGTAACAGATTCAAAGTTATCGGCCTGACATAACAAAGTAGCGGATATACTTTTTTACCAAAACTACCACCGCCCCCTCTAGTACACCTGTCACGGCGATACGCTTGATAAGATGGGGGAAACACAACAGATCTTCAATATTGTCATGCAACCATGTTTCTGTTATCACAGCTACATGGGGATTGTAACCCATGATAGTTGCCTCAAGGCTTTCTGATTTATTAACGACACTGTGGGCGTTGATGTTTAAAATTCTCAGTTCTTTAGCACCAGGGGGAGTGTCAGCGGAAGCAAGTCAAGCATTTTTCGAAATACTTTCACGGCCGTCAATTTTTATCCTCAAGTTCTTACTGTCATCACATGTGAATAGTTCATTGTTAACACTCATCTGCCAAACTGGCCGCCCAGTGTCACTCCCCCCACATTAGGCAAGTGACACTGGTCCAACCTTTCCTATACTCGCTCAATCTGCCCGTCTGCTCCGCTCGCGGGCGGACATGGTTGCAGATGGCTGTCCGTTGTCTGGACGGGCGGACGCAACTTTGCCATCTGCATGCCTGCTCATCTCTCATTGGCTGGTACGAGGCGGATGGCGTCGTACATCACGGCAGACATGGCGCTTGCTCGAAGCGAAGCGGGGATGCGAGGCCTAAGCTGCAGCCGCGTCAGAAACAGTCTATTTTGCTCGTTCTTGTGAGTCTTACTAGAGCATAGGTGATAAGCATAAGCATATTCTGACATTTGCTGTCAGAATATGCTTATAAACACAACTGCCTAACCTGTAAAAAGGCTTTGAAATGTAAGGCCTGATGCTCAGCTTTGCTGGTGTGACATTTTACATTAACAGTGCAAGACCACATCGCTGGACAGGAAGGACAACTCAAATACTTGTGTTGTGACCTCCCAGTCGCAACGCAAAGTAGTTTTATGTGGTTTTTTAGTTATAAACATGTGAAGAAATCGGTAAATTCAAAACTGTTTTAAGTAGACTGAGACATCATGAAAAGCAACAACACTCAGGTGTGCACATTTTTTTGTCACATCAGCTCTTTGTGCTGCAGGTCACATACAGGG
Source organism: Dermacentor silvarum (assembly GCF_013339745.2). NCBI lineage: Eukaryota > Metazoa > Arthropoda > Arachnida > Ixodida > Ixodidae > Dermacentor > Dermacentor silvarum. The sequence continues at coordinate 148,495,825 of NC_051157.2, forward strand.
TCACATACAGGGTCACATACAAGTCACATACAGGTCATATACAGGTCACATACAGGGTACATACATACATACAGGATGGGGAACAGGACGGCGGGTGAGGAGGCGTTGACGGCGGAGCTCGTCATAGCTTTGGCAGAGTTCAATAACTTGGCCAACAGTCGAGGGGCTCTTTGAAATCAGCATCTGAAACGCATCCTCGTCGATGCCCTTCAGGATATGCTTGATTTTATTGCCCTCAGTCATGGATGCATCGACGCGTTTGCAGAGAGCGATGACATCTTCGATGTAGCTCGTAAAGGTCTCACCAGGCTGCAGAGAGCGCGACTGCAGACTCTGTTCGGCACGAAGCTTTTGAACAGCAGGGCGGCTGAAGACCTCGCTGAACTTTGTCTTGAACACAGTCCAGCTTGGCACTTCGCTTTCGTGGTTGCGAAACCACAAGTGGGCAATTCTGGTAAGGTAAAAAGGGACGGTGGTCAATTTCGTGGTGTCATCCCATTTGTTGTTAAGACTGACACGTTCGCATGATGATAGCCAGTCATCAACGTCGTGGTCATCAGCACCGCTAAAGATGGGAGGGTCCCGCTGACGGAGTGTGCCGGGGCATACAGAGGACTGGGGAGCAGGTGGTGGTACGCTCGTGGCGCTTGCGGAGGTCATGATGGCAGGGAGGATCCGGCTGCGCAATTCCAGGATTACAGGAGACCCAGCAAACCTCCACCAATTATGACAAGGAAGTCTAGCACGGCTGTGGACGGCACGAAGGACGCCGACAGGAATACACAACAGCGTAGGTTTCGCCAGGTGCACCAGGAACAGCGTCGAGCACGAGCCCCACTACAGTAGCGCTGGCGATTCGGCTGCGGAGCTCTACACGACACACTTCTTCCTTACACAGCGAACACTTTCAAAATTTATTTAAGGGTGCCTGTGGCAGATGGCCGAATTCTATTTAACGAGCTGGTCTACTCGAAGAGGCGGACATTACTTGCACAAGAAATTGAAATGCCTAATCGAATCATTAAAAATAATTCACCAATTAAGTTTTAACTACTTTCCTGATGGCCCATATTGCAATTTACAAATTGTAGCCGGGGAGTTGGCAGGGTGGATCTACTTGGAATTAATTCTAAGGATGACACCAGTTTAGAGATATTAATTCCCGAACTTTGCGGAGAAATGCATTGGCGTTCCAGTGAGTTTCTTAACAAAACGTCGCTTTATGCATTGAAGCACAAAATTAACTGGAGCGCCAATGCATTTCTCCGCAATGTTCGATAATTAATATCTCGAAACTGGTGTCATCCCGAGAATTCGTTCCAAGTGGATCGCCTTGTGAACTCCACGGCTACAATTTGTAAATTGCAATATGGGCCATCAGGTAATTAGTTAAAAACTTAATTAGTGAATTATTGGTAATTATTCATTTATGCATTTCAATTTCTTGTGAAAGTAATGTCCGCCACTTCGAGTAGACCAGCTCATGAATGAAAATTGTTCTATCTGCCACAGGCAACCTTTAAGAATTTTTGAAGGTGTTTGCTGAAACACCCTGTATATATATGCAATATTTGTAGCTGAAAGCAGCATGTATTTCTCATTTAGAGCTCATAATGATCAGTGAAAAAGAGTTTTAATGTGTCAGACATACATATGGTTAATGGTCAATGCTTTGCACACTGATAGGTATGTTTGGTGCAACTTGAGTAGCAGATTCATAATGGACTGCTACATACAACATCCGTTTTGCACCTCTCGTTTGATATTCTACCCTTCGACACAGAAGACAGAAGTCCAGACTGGAATATTTCTTTAGTCAATATTCAAAAGGCAAGCAGGTTTTTGGCATCACATCTCTCCATTTTCCACTTATAGTACTTATTGCATGTCCTGAATGTGTTTGTAGGTCAATTGTAGCACTGCAGCACCCTTTAGACAAGCACTAGATGTGATTTTATTATGAGTAGTGTCTTGAGCGGGGTGATTCTAACTCTCCAATTTTTGTATTAATAATTTTTAATTGCAATTAATCTGTTCATGTGACATCACCAAAAACAGGTATTGTTGTACTGCTGCACGCATGAGGCACTGCACGTAACAGTCACCACCATTGTTCGACTAAGATTCTTGGCACAGCATACTGTTTCACGAGCTACCTGAATGTGATGCTACCTCCTTGTGAATTAGTGGAGGTTCACCTTGGTTTCTTTAGGTTGCCAGTTGATTTTCTTTCGTTTTGTTGTGGATTACGAGTGCCATGTTATACTGACAACGCGTGAATTTCTGTAGGTAAGCAGGTGCGAAACCATAAGATATTGTTGTAGTGCCCGAGGTTGTCAATCTGGTCTTTCCTTGGCTTCATTGTCTATTGAATTTTTATGGTCGTGATTAACTAGGTGGGGTGATGAAGTTAGCAAATTTGCAGGCCCTAGTTGTAATCAGCTAGCATAAGACAGGGGTAATCGGAGATCGCAGGGAGAGGCCTTCGTCCTGCAGTGGACATAAATATAGGCTGATGACGATGTTATATAAGGCAAACTTATGAAATGTAACTTTACTACGTTTCAGTTGGTGGTCCTGCCTTCATTAGAATAATCACTGTGATGAATGCAGGACCACCATATGTATATATATATATATATATATATATATAGGTCAAAGAAAGGAAAGTGAAAATAGGCATTTTACAGCGAAGCTGTTAAGGGCTCACCTTTCGATCTTCGCGTCCGGCAATAGAAAAAAACTCTCATTGGCCGTATGCTGTATGTGCGAGTGCAAGCGAGCGAGGGACGTGTGCTTTCGCGGGGAGCAAACGTGTGCATCCTTCGCCCTCCCTCGCGCATACAGCATACGGCCAATGAGTTTTTTTTTTCTACGAGACGTGGGAGAGCAAACACGACTTCCCAATGGAAGGGGAGTGATGGGCGAGGAGGAGCATCGAGGTACTCTAGACTGTGCGTGCCCGCTAGCCGTGCTCCCTATATGGGCTGCAGAAACATGCATATTTTCTCTTTTCCTCAACCTCTACTACTACTGCGGCGCATGTGCACAGCCCTGCCGGCCTCTGCCGCCGACTCTTTCTGAGCTGCTCTCACCCGCCTCTCCCCTAATAGAGTCGACGAACAGCGTTTAGCCATTCGTCACGTAGCCAGCGTTTTGACAGCGGTTGTGTGCGGTCACACAAACAACGCGCACAACTGTTGTCGACGGCGGCGCTGTTTTGCGAATGCGCGCGGCGTTGGTGACGTGTTTATGAAGAATGTGCCAACCTTTGCCGTACACCCTATGGCTGTGTACCGTAGCGACCATAAGGCCATGGTCCCTATGGTCGCTAAATAAATGAACACCACCAAATCATATATATTTCTCATTTTTTAATAGTTCAAATAACCAATTACACCATCACATCTTAATAGTCATGATTGGAAAAGCATAATTCTCACCATAGTACAGCTTTGCTGGTCTTCCATCTCCACGCCAGTGGAAGGGCTGACAGTTTTTTTGTTTTGTATACGTGCTCATTTTGCTACCCTTTTTTTTCGCTTTGAGGAATGAATGAACATACCATATATATTCCTCCATCAGTGAAGGCATGTGCGCTGTGCCTTCATTAGTGCAGTAAATGTTATGAAAGCTGTGAATTCATAAAATAGAAAGCCTATTAAATATGAACAAGAAACCTGCAGGCAAGAGTACCATGACAAACCAGCTGAAATGGTGGCACTATTCACACAGTTCCTACTTGTGCTGTCGCATGGTTGCGACCAATGTGCTCACAAAGGTTTGGGCCATTCACATTTCAAATGATGAGTGACAGTTGCATAAGTGCAACATCTTCCTCTGCCTCTGTCAGCAGCTTAAGTACATGTAGCGGGTTGAGCTGTGTGATTATTGGTGTAGCTAAAGTGATGCATCACACACATTGTCCTCACAATCTATTTTTCTTTCTTGCCGCCGCTTCTCCTCCCTCCGCAGAATGTTCCTCATATTTCCTTCAAGTAAACTGGGGAAAAGCTTACTCCATCAAACATTTTGTCCTTTGGTGCGTGTCAACTGGGCACAAGCCATGGGTCAATGATCACTGCCACACACAAGTTCATTGAAGCATCAGCAAAACTTTACTGCTAGGGTATCGACTGTGGGACCCACTGCAGTTTTTCTTTTTTCTAAATTTATGTATAGGTCCTCTCAAAATTTCTGTTAGCATTGGGTTATCTATTGTTTCATGCTGAATCTTTGCCTTTACCCCCCTTTGGTGTTTCGTTAGATGTACTACTTTTCAAACAACTCAATGTGGGTACGGGCCATGTGTGGAGGCAACAACAATCTGATTGGCCAACAGGATGCAGGAATTGGTTTTGGAGCTATCGGTTCAGTGATGGCTTTCCACTAAATTGCCTGAAAAGGGAGATTTCACTTGATCAAAAGGCCCAAGTGAAAGTGAGCTTAGAACTTGACATCAAATGCAGTCACCATGTATGACTGAAGAAAAACACGTGACAGAATTAGGAGCAGTGGAATTCATCCTACTAGTGTGTGAAGTAGTGTAGCTGCGTTCAGTATTTCAATTCTCGCATACTAAACACAAAGCTTTGAGTTGTTTACATGGCATAATCAACAAGACTACTGTAATAAGCGATGGCAAAAGCTAAATAAAAAACTGCTGCCTCAGGTACTGTAATTGGTCTAAAATATGCGTTCTGACATGCAGCGTATAGTCCATAAATTGGTTTACATAGAGGTATGAAATACTGTAACTACACCACACGATAAAATTTATATAAGACCAGCTGAACGCTGTATAGAATAACTTTGATGGGGTCTATAGCTGGGTACAACTTTAGAAGACAGGAGAGGCCCCACCCAGAAGACCGAAGCGCAGCAGCCAATTGCCTCCGTGACCAAAGAAATAATCCCGCTAAAAAAATTGAGACTGCTTCTAAAACGCATGTCTCGGTATAAATTTGTGTATCTTGATGAGTGGTTTGGTAAAACTATCATGATGGAAATGCTACAGCACATGCCGGATCGCGAGAGAAAAATAACTCCGTGCCTTCTACAATGCTCTGCGTCGTCTGCTACGGAGCAAGATTGATCTTCTTTGTTTTTTTTTTACGGTTGCGAACCTGCAATCTCGTGAGTTTGCGCACGGCATTCCGTGCCAGTTTTCCGCCATAGAGCTCAGCGAGGTGACATCGGAACGCGATCCTTTGTTGCCGAACGAGCCTTGTCTCGCCTTGATGACCACACCATCAAAGAGCCTCGGCAAGAACAAGAGAGGCCACATCCTGAACAGCGATTCGTGCAACATGGGGATGTATTCTGAAATGTTCCACTTCGGCGATAGTTTGCCTAGGTGACAATTGCGTCTGCAGGCACGCGCTGATTGGCTGTTTTAGCAAAATTGGATGAGCTGATTGGCTGGTTGAGCCCGACGTCATTCAATTTTGCTCAACCAGCCAATCAGCGCGCACCTCAAGGCGAAATATCGCCGAAGTGGAACGTTTCAGAATACGTCCCATGCAGTAGCGCACCCAGGATCTCTGCCAGGGGGGGGGTTGACAGTTTGCCAATACCATCTAAACAGCACTAATTTCCATTTCTTCACGAGAAATTGTCAAAAAATGCGCTTTTTGCGAGTGTGCAAGACGATTGCGCGTCTTACATCTTAGTTGCAGTACTCAAATGCGTAAGGAAAGAAAAGTGGTTAAACAAAAGGGGGGGTTAAGTCGGCCTCAGGGGGGGTTACAACCCCCGAATCCCCCCCCGTCGGTGCGCCACTGGTCCCATGATCTTCCACTGCTACACGTTTTGGCGTAACAGGGAGCCTGAGCGCAGCGTGGAGGACACGAGCAAGTTTGGCGCCGACATGCTCGGTGTCAGCGAAAGGACTGTGTTCAGGGTGAGGGAGGAAGTTAAAGCTTCGCATTTTCGGGTGGCAAACTGACGACGTCCTCGCGAAAGCGCCCACGCAATGCAGAGAAGAGAAGACACAGCGCGAAGTTTGACAGCTTCACGTGTGCGCTGAGGTCATGTGTGCGCGATTTGTTTCGCCGCAACGAGATACCGACGGTTGAGAAGATAACTACCGAGCTCTCGGAGCGTATGGAACTCCCATCACTAAGGCGGTGTACTGTGCGTTGCCTGCTTGCCGAGATCGGCTTCAAGCACGAAAAGAGAAGCCACAACTCGCTGCTTATCGACCGGGATGACATCACCGATCGGTGGAATCGATACCTCCGTGACGTGGAGTGCTACCGGGCGGAAGGCCAAAAGATCTACCTGGATGAGACATGGGTGATGGCGGGACACACTCGGTCGATCATGTGGACAGACACCGTGGTGCAGAAGCGCGGACGCCTGTTTGCTTGAGCAAATGGCCTGACGACAGCTGGTCTAAAACAACCTTCTGGGAAAGGTCAGCGCCTGATCGTGACACACATTGGCAGCGAGGATGGCTTCGTCGACGGCTGCTTGGATGTATTCCGAGGCCAAAAGATGGGCGACTACCACGAGGAAATGGACGGCAATCCCTTTGAGGGCTGGTTCAATGACGTTCTGCAGAAGTTGCCAGCTGGTAGTGTCATTGTTTTAGACAATGCACCTTACCATAGCCGGCGTGTGTGTATCAGTCATAATTTTATATTAGTACTGAGGCTGACATTAAGGAAATGACCACTGCTCCCTAATGCCTGACCGTTAATAATCCAATGACATTCGCTCAAGCAGCGCGGGTTAGTCACTGATTGTTAGCATTGGTGGAAAGCAATCAATCGATGGTGCTACACAACACTCGAACGACGCTGCTAGACGCTAATCTTATCACACTGCTGCCAACGATCGATTGTTTGCGCGCTGAGCTGGCAGCAACGAATCTTTGCGTTGGAGGTTGCTTTCGCAAATCTTTTCTGGTGAGAAACTCGTACATTGGTTTCATCCGCGCACGCTTTTCTCATTTATCCTGATAATGGTTTTGCTCCATCACTTCGCCACATCCGACGAGAAACGGAGGGGCACAGTACACAAATACACCCGCCGCTCACAGTAGGTACCAGACTTTGGCAAACTCTCCTCATCGTAACTTCACTTCCACGCCAAGCGCAGCGTCACCGATGTTCGCTGTAATCTTTTTTCGTCGGCTCACGGCTTAGAACAAAGAGACGGGGCACAAATTGTGCATCGTAAGCTCGCAATAATATTTCCGGCATGACAGACCTCCACAAACAATTCGAATTCACTTTGACGAAGGGAGACGCATACAGCTGACGCGACTCGGCCCAGTTCGAAACGAGAGCAGCCATGTTAGGCATGTTCTCCGTCGGCGGGGTTACCGGCCGTCCGGCTCATGATGTCACCTGAAGTGCGCGCCTATTGGTGGAGGCTCGTGTGTATCCGCCTTTGAGGGGCAAATGCCGCTGCCTTTTAAAGTTGTACCTGACTATAGTTGGTGCGACATGCCTCGATAGAAGTTGTGCTGTTTTATTTACACACACATGGCACGTAATCGCAAAGTCTGCATACATTTTGTGTTTACATGTTACTGTGTGCGTCAAATGAACAACACAACTTATACAATCAAGACATATTTTGTGCAGGACTAATTCCTATTAGTTATGCAACAATTTCTTTGTGCACAGCCTGGCTTCTGGGACCTGTTTTCCCTGGGATTTCTCCCAGGATAGTTGTGCCGGACGATGTCCTGGCAGCAACAAAAGAGCCCACCTGAGTTTATGCAACACCTCAGGTGGGCAGAAAGGTTCGCTGATCGTATTCCAGTAGCCAACGTCATCACCCGTGCAGGGTTCACCATTTCAGAGCCTGTGTCCAGGTGATGGGTTGGCCGCATAGACCGCAGGGACGCCCCCCGGGTCAGACATGGGTCGGACGTTCCCAGATAAAACGCCGATTCCCCATGGGTGAGGCTGACCCAATTATTCGGGCGCAGCCACGGCACCATGCAACCTTCCCAATCTTGGCGCAGCGGCATCACAAGTACCGCCACTTGCAGTTTCGGGCAGCCCAGCCGTAGACAGACTGCCCTCCACTGCTCTTGACAGGCCAGGTCCAGTTCTGCTTACCTATGGCACATCCCACTGGGCTTAGGTATCATTTCCGGAATATGATAAAATAAGGAAGTGTCCCTGTGTATGGTTCTAAAATTGATGGTTTGGCAATATCTTTTCTGGCTGGGCAGTGAACTTATGTCAAAATAAAAATGTAGCACACTGACCTAAACGATGTCACTTGAAAATTTTGCCAGCAGTTAGTCCTCATTGGCTGGCCTCGATCACATAACTAATGCTAACATATTTGCAAGAACTTGTGTTCAGAATATTCTCATGACAGCCAATAGGCACCCTTTATATTGTGATAGCAGCTGAATTCTCAGGTGCAATGCACTGTGGTCATGAACATGCTAATGAATGACAAGAGGTGAGGTTCGCCTCTTTCCATAATCTGGCAGCGCAGCTGAAAATGGTTCAGTTATGAGTGGAACCGTGGCCTGTGCACAATAAAGATAAACGAGACGGGCACTTAAAGCGTCCAGTATCCTACACCCACGAATGGCTCGTAGCAGTACGCCTAGAGTTAGATGAAAGTGCACCGGAAAAACACTTAATGGGCATACTTTGCAGGCACAAGTCAGTTTAAGGCACAGTTCGACACTCGCTGCCAGTAGAATCAACAAGAGGATAGAATCTACAGCACTTCCCAGGCAGATTATGTTGGTACTAGTAATGAATTTTGATCGCGTTACGCTGAAGGCTCGTGCCAAAACAGACGACACAAACCACAGAAAGAACTAGGGTGGATTTACAAAGTAACGGCGAACTTTCCTTTAGCTCTCTCTGCCTGCATTAGTACTGTGACCATGGCTAGCCAGTGAGAGAGAACTGTCAGCAAAATTTCTTTCATGTGATTCTGCAGGATGCTAGCAGAACATCATATGTCACTGCTATACCTTTGTTCAGTCTTGTTTATTTTTGCATGCATATTGCTTTTTGTCAGAAAACGTGAATTTGTACAGAATCAGAAGGAAGCATCCAATTCTTACCTATAATATATTCGTCTACCATGCCACTGATGTCTTCAGACTCTATGCTTGCAATGGTCACCAGCAAAAACCAAGCAGTTAGGATTATTGCATATGCAAGCCGCTTGCATCTCGAATTATAAAGCTATTTACTTCGTGCAATCTAGAAATTCCTGTTGGTCACACCACAGTCCACATGATAAAAATTAAGGCTGCCCAAAATTTGCATTCATGGCATTAGTGCTCAGGCGTGTCCACATTTCAGGACAGCGTGGTGTCTTGACGTATGTAACTATTATGATGTTCCCTAAATTCCCCTCACCGACAGAAGTATCTTCAAAAAAGCAGTAACAACTTTTGAAACAAACGGCACATCTACGAAGCAGAAAAGGCCGGTGTGATAGGGCTTCTCTATCGGGGTACTACATAAGAAAACGCGATCGGCAACACTTATGCACGCTTCTTCTGAACATACGCACATCGCATAAAACGAGCACTTTCACGCCTAGTACCGCTGCGAATCTATCCTGATTTGTATCTTGCGAGCACTTCGTAACAGCAACAACACAGCTCGAACGTCGCGGTCACCACGGCGCATCGCAGGCGGCAAAACGGCACACGAGGAATGACAGCGATAACGACGCAACAAAGCGTATCGCTACTGATCCTGTCATCACTTTGTAAAGGACTGGCGCCACTGGCGTTCACCACTTCGCGGCAATGAACCGCATACACAGAACACATACAAGTCGCGTACGCTGGGTGCGCCGATCGGACACTTTTCACTTCGCCACGTCCTGAACATGTGTCGTACTCGGAACGCACGTGTATGTGATGGACTTCTCGTTTGCAATGCACACGCGAAGCACGGCGCAATAAATCACGAAGTCGACGGCTTGAAATATTTCTTCCGACGCTCGCGTAAACACAACACACTTCCTGCGCTCCGTCTGTTTCTGTCGGCGATCGCACGTACTGATGAGGCCTGGAAGAGTACACCGGCTGGCTGCCTTCGACGACTATCTCCGTGGGGGCAGCGCCATGTTTGCCGTGATGACGTACGACGCCGTCCTCCTCGTACCAGACAACGGACAGCAGACGCGATCGGAACGAACGGGCGGATTACGGTGTCTAGAAGGGGAGGGGGCTTCTAGCCACCGTAGGGCGGATTGAGCGAGAAGGTCGCCCAGCTCCGCTGTTTCTTCAGACTTGGCTCGGCTAGTGTCAAGCTGGCCGCATTTCTTACAGCGGAGCTGTTAAGCTTTTCGTAAGTCCGTTTCGTGCCGACAGAAAACTCGGCCCAGCTGTGCGTAGGGCGGAGTTTTACCGCGGCATGCGTGCTCTTCGCCTTCCCTCTCTCCAGCCGAGGAGAAGCCGTGACGTCACTGATATGCTAGAAAGCTCCGAGCAGGCTCCGGCGCGCCGACGTGTCGTCTAATGCACTAAACACGCGTGCACAGCTGCCATGGGGCGACCGAAGAAATGCAAGACTCCCGAGGAAGAAGCCGCCTACAAGGAAGCTCGGCGCGCGGCTCAGCGGGACTACGATCGACGAAGGAGAGCCGATCCTGCCCATCGCGCCGAGGCCGCCGCCGACAAACGCCGTCGCCGAGCTGAGGATCCCGAGTTTCGGGCCAGAGACAACGAACGCTGCCGACTGAATGCTCGGCGCCGCCGGGAATCGGTTCCGGGCCTGCGCGTCACCGAGAACTTCCAACGCCAAGCCCGCAAATCCATGGGAGGTGCGAACGGCCGATTCCAGCGCGAATTCCGGCGCGACACTTAGTATGAGCATAGTTAAGCTATGCATAACCTCCTAAACCAAAACCTAGCAATGCTTGGTATGAGCCAACATTACTAGAAACGTTGGTATGAGCCTAGCCAAGCCATGCATAACATCGCAAAACTTAGCAACACTTAGGTGAACCTAGCCAAGCCATGTATAACCTCACAAAACCTAGCAACACTTATCAAAAGCCGGAACCAGCTTCGTTGTGACCCAGCCTTGCACCACTAGTGCGAACTGTCCACATTTAAAATTTTTTTTGTCTGCTTTAGATAAGCAGCTTTGTATTACATGAAAGTCGCAATTGTTTCATGGTACTTCTTGAAGGTTGCAAATTATTACAATAAGCTCAGTAAATATATGAAAAATGATGTTCGTCTACAGTGAAGATGGCAAGGCCGAAGGTCGGTGAGTGATTGCCTTGCCACGTCAGGATGATAACTCATCGGTTTTCATACCATAATCCTGTGACAATTTTTTTCCCTCTAAACTATGTGCATACGTGTAATTGTGACTGTGGCTTACTTTTTATATGTATGTACTTTGTGATCATTGTAATTCCTATTTTTTTGTCTTACTAGTTATTACATTGTACTTTGCTCACACATATTTCCCAGCTGTGATCAGAAACCAAACTGCGTTCGATATACGTCCCTTAACGCGATAGCGTTAAGGGCCCCGTGTCGCAGAAAATCCGGCATCGGCAACCAGCGTGCGATGCGGGTGGCCGAGAAAATCATCCCCAACCCTGACCGCATAGGCCCTCCACGTGATGCAAGGTTTTGGTGAAGAAAAATTGAATTTCTCACAGTGAAATACGTCAGGAAAATGGTAAAGTACGACTTTACCATTTGGCGTCGGATTCGCCGTCGGATTGTTTACAAATCGGCATCGGATTGTAATTTGAATGTACGAAAAAACTTAGTTAATTCTGCTACAAGGAAACTTAAACACAAACCCCTTTTCCATCATTTCTACAAGACCTACAGCCGTGCGTTGTGATGCGAACGGGTTCCCATAATGCTATCGCATTTTACTCTTGAAGACGAAGCTTAAGCGTCCTCCAAATTTTATTATTTTTGCACGCATCGCATCGGTAGTTGGGCAAAAAGTTCTTGCCAGTTTGTAGAGGTATATATGGTGTTTTACTGACTTCTCGTCTGTTGTATAGTGCTGAATTTGTTAGACAAAGGGGTTTACTTCGTACTTAACTTCAAGACAGTCGTGCGCGATCCATAAAATCGATTTTGTGTGTTCCCTAGTGAAATGACATTTCTTTATTATTATAATTTTTTTCAAGTCGCACTAAAAGTAAGGTACACAGCCCCCCTCAGAAATTTGGCACTACACGCATTCATCTGCCTGCATTCAC